>NW_006760394.1:1737079-1750279 GCF_000271605.1 Fomitiporia mediterranea MF3/22 | reverse complement strand
CAATCATTTGTACTATGTAATGTTAATAGCAGATGAGTAGTGTTGCTTTATAATCTTTTTAATGTTTGTCCATAGTATGATCAGTTAATTTATTATAACATGATCTCCATGATATTATAGAGTATTTCAGCATTTAATAATTGCAGTAAGTGATACTCATTATAGTTTCAACATTGCCTGCATAGATTACATTACTACTAGGCCAATGATCATAATCACTAAGATGACAATCATATAATGTCTAGGTTGTATGTAGTACAGTAGATTGTGTGTCTGTAGCATATTGATTTGCATTTAGGATACTCAGACAGGTGAGTCAAGTTCTGCATCATAGTATGCTGTGTGTGTGCATGTGATGCATAGAACTGCATAGAGCATAGACATAGTAGAGTGTAGATAAAGTGTAGGCAGGGAGCTCAAGGCTCATAAGAGAGGTTATGTGAGAGGCTTAAAGGGATCACACAAAGAGGGGGGGACAGTGGACTCAGCTTGCTCTCTCATGGCTTGCTTCATTGTCTGTTGATTAGTTAGTCTATATATACTATGTAGGTATGTCTCAGATGTAGAATGTATGATGGAAGGTATTCCATCATTGTTCGTCATTGCTTGTAATGTAGTTTATATCATCTGAGACATACTCTCGTGTAGTCTCGTCTTAACAGTAGCCAAGAGTCTGGTTCGTCATTGAAGAGGAAAGTACAAGGAAGTACGAGAGAAGCTAAAGAAACACTGCGGACAAGTTGCCTTCTTATAAGGATTATGAACCTGACAGGTAATACAGATTGCGGTTATGTTTCGTCCGACATGTTAGACGAGAGCATTGCGTCCGAAATTTCTTCTGTGAGATCAACTATCCGAGTCACGACACAATTAAGAACTGCCCAGATAATTTGTCAAGGAAGTAGATGGACGTGTTTGTTTCATTGTAGTGAATCCGAGAAGGCAATCACATACGCGAACTGCACGGTGGTGATTAGTTGTGGGTCCATCACCAGTGACTGCAACCTCCCTAGAGTGCCAATTCATTAGTCTGATTTATTATATGGAATGAATCGTACTGCACATCAAGTGCCGAGGATGCATCAGATAACCTCTAGCAGCATCAACATCAAGTTATGTATATTGCCGCAGTTCGTAGATTCGTTATCAGCCTTTCTTCAGGATCAAAAGACGCGTCGAGATCTTAATTGAGCTGCATAATATATTGTCTATGTGACACCATACACCATACATGCCATGTCAATACGCGACGTTTCGTGTCTCGGGGAATACAAAGCATGGTGAAGAATACGCTGTTGTCCTACTCAATCATCCCACCACTAGACAACCAAGCTTCTTTGCAACCCTGCCGCTTCAATTGTCTGCATATCCTCACCCAGGATATGGGTCGGCCGCATGGTCTGAATCGTATACGAACGTGTCAGGTTCTCGTGTCGTGCACTGTGTAACACAAATAGTCGATCAGATACATAAATTAAAGCTCTTGAGACGTGCGGAGATGGACATACGCGTTGATACTACTCTGGATGTCCCCTGCAGCACTCGTGAGGGTCATTCTCATTCGTATCCTAATACGTCATTTAGTAAAGCAAAAACATTGTGAGCTGGGCCAGACGCACCTTGTGCCATATGCAAGCTGAATCGCAACGTTCATGATTTCCTGTGTCTCATACATTTCATATTTTGTTTGTAGGCTTTCTCGATCTTCACGAGGTGCTGCTGGCTCAGATGCAGGAACCGATGCCGTAGCGGAGACCGAAACACTCTCAGAGCTCGACCCTTGAGTAGGGAATGTAGGTGTGGGAGCATCGAGTCGATTCCCGTCGCCTCCGAATGCCTGACAAGGGCTTGGTTGAGGTGATATGCAATCTTCATGCAAGCGACGACCCACGCAGAGCTCGACCGGCTGGCCATGACAGGTATTCAAGAGATAGGCTGGCGCATATCTGTGAGCACCAGACGATGGCACGGATGATCTCTTCATTTACAGGATCGTTGGAGTCTACGAGCGGTTGGTTCTCGATATTGAACCCATCACGTGAAACGTGATGTGGAGCGTTGTCCTCTCTTCCCTCAGAAGCGGCAGTCGCATTGGGTACCGACTGGCTTTCGAATTCATTGTTACGAGGTGTACAACCACAGTAACTGAACGCAGTACATGGTGCAGACACTGTAGACACACCAGATGGGAGACGAGCAATGACACAAAGTATGTGAGGAATACGCCGGGCAGATAAGAGGATGAAGACTAACTCGGCGGTCTTCTGAGGGGGCTTCTGACTAGTAATGCATCTGGGCCGTCACCTCTGCGGTTCGGATTTTGCACACAGAAAGTCCAACAGTGCAAGGTCATGTAAGCAAGGACGTTCATGAATGAAGGTACAAGAGTCAGACAGAGCTTCTCTCGTCACAGGTGAACCAAGTCTAGCTCTCCCTTCCAGACTGTCGGAATGTTCCGGTCTTCTACTCGATGAACCAAGATCACTGACCGAGCGTTGCAAATCGAGGACTGCTGCCAGAACGAGAACGACGAACGTGGAGGCGTGTCACACAGCGTCACATCGTGGGTCATCCCCAGCACCCGATGTTCGGTCTTTCTTATTATTTAATCCTATTGCACATTTCTTCAATCCTAATTTTCGAGACAGAAACAAACTTTCTTGATTCTTTGGCTTTCACAGCCCTTTCTCAGCAATTGTTTTTTGCCTTACAAGATCCATTGAATAAGTCCTTGCGTTTCCGAGAATATTAATATTCACTTTATTATACACCAAACACATTATCGTGTATATGATTTTGTCTACTAGGGCCTAACCCAAGCTTTCTAGTGTAAGAGATATCATTAGCACTCGACATGGTAGCTAATTAGGATGACAGGAAAACAATGACCATGCAACAAGACTACAGAATAAATAAGAAGCTCAATACGTGGAAACGCAAGCAATAAGAACAGACGACACAGCATGTAATCCGAAAATAAAATTTCTGCATGCCATTCATCCCCCGAGCAGAAGACGAACAAGACCTGTCAAGCACTGCTCGTTCCTTCTTCGTTCTCGCCTGCGGCTGCTGGAGAGCCTGAAACTAATCAGCAGGGTTTAGAACAGAAAGGTAGAAGCAAGCCTACATCACGAAAAAGTCGCAACACTTGTATTAGATTATAACCAGGTATATTTTATACTTTTTGTAAATTTTGTTAAAGCGATTATATTCTTCATAGGGGTTTTCACAAGTTAATTATAATTTAATACAAGTGTCACGCTCACGCAACATGTACGTTCCGATACGTTCTGATCAGAAGGGCTCAGTCACATCAAAGTCACATCATCCTCACGTCAGCAATCCTTCGATTACGTCATCATTGCCCACACAATAGTCTTGGTTGCTCAACTCAGACTAGTTGGGTTCTGGACTCCAGTTCTGATTCACAAAGGCAAGACTCTGAGCCTTTGGACGGCTGGTTGATTGATACAAAGGGGACTCAGATCTGGAGTCCTGGATGGGTTGATACAAAGGAGACAGTAGTGGATTTGTTCACAAAGGACTAGTAGCTACAAAGGACTCATAATTTCTATAAATACCCTCATGTAATTTGTACTTTCTAGTAATCAAGTTACTCTCTACTGCAACTCTTAGTGTGTAGTTTGACAGTCTCCTCAATTAACATTCCATCTTACCTTGTCTTGTCTCATATTGCCTTGTTCTGAAGTGTGGCTTTGTTGTTCCACACTACTCTTGTCTTGTTAATTGTCACCTTCAGAACTTGTACATTCTGCTTGGATCTACCTATTCCTTCTCACTCTTGACTCCTCTCAGTGTCTGTACCTTACAGACTCAACTGACCTCTTCTACCTCAACTGGTACTTGAGATTGACATTTTGGAGCCCACTGTGAGGAGGGTTTCTTAAGGTGTCTCGAGTAGGCTGAGCAGCCAACAGGTGGCAGTACTACTGAGAGTGTACCAACTTGATCACAGAAGAATCAGATTCTGGACCTGAATTAGATCTGGTCAACTGTGACCTCTTACAACCTGTATCCTACACACCCAGTCCTGTTTCTGAAGGAGTTTCTATACAACCTCTTAAGCAATCTGGCTCAGCTTCACTATCCATGTTTCATAGTTTGTTCCCTAGTTTGTTTCCATCAACCTCTATACACAACTCTACTTGTTCTGTGTCTCCCATTCTGTCTGTTCAAGAAGACAACCACACAATCACTCTAGTGTTTTCACCACTTCTGATTGTTCTGAAAGTTCTGAGTACACAGATCAATCTAATAAATTCCCAGTCTCAACAGATGAGCTCACAGAATAATCTAAGCAGCTTGCCCACTATAGCTAGTACTCTGAGTGGCCAGCCAGTCACAACCAACATTCCAAATGCTCTACCAGTTACAATCCAAGGACAGACTGGCCTGCCCCTGTGCTGAACAAGCTGTGATACTCCCTGTTATGACAGAACCAATGTGTAGGACCTGCCTTAGTTCCTTGAAGAAGTAGAAATGATTAGAGATGAGTTCCAACTTTCTAATCAACAGCTTATCTGGAGAGTAAAATATTATACTAACCAATCTGATTCTGAGATCTGGGCCTTAATACCTGAAGCTGTAGACAGTGCCTCAGATTGGCAAGCTGCTCAAGTAGCAATTCTCAGATTATACCTGTCCCTCAACCACAATCACTACTATACAAAGAATGATCTCTGTATCCTAGTCCAACAATAGGCTGTCACTAGAATCCAGAACCAAGAGGAGTTTGTAGAGTACTAGCACAAATTCCAGAAGATAGCAAGCTTTCTGGTCTCAAAGAAAGAAATCACAGAAGAAGATTGGAACAAAGTATTCCTCAACAGTATTACAGGTGCCTTCAAAGATCAGCTAACTCTCTGTTTGCTAGCCTGCAACTCTAACCATAACAGTTGTATAGCTTACACATACACTAAAGTTGTCAAGGCTGCCAAGCTTATATAGGGAGGTATGGCTTTGCAACACTCAGGAAAGACAGCCAATACAACTAGAACAACAAGTTCCAGAACTGTTCTAATAAAGAAAGAAGACACAAACATGGCCACCATCCTTGATTCACTCTACTCATTCTAAAGCAAGTTAGACTTGTTTGAATGCAAGACCAGTTCCCTGTTTGTAGGAAACACAGGTATGTAATCTGTACAATCTGCACAATCTACTCATTCTGTAGGGCTGCCCCACAACACAAACTGCTCCTTCTGTAGAGAAGACAGACACTTCATTCACTTGTGTCTGAAGGTTAATGAGTTCATTCACAACAGAAAGTGCATCTGGAACACATCTGGAAAGGTTGTTCTCCCTGACAGATTGTTTGTTCTGTCAACAATCTAAGGCTGACTACTCATGGATTGTTTTGACTAGTATCATACAACCAACCCTAGAAAGCATGCCCAAGTCTCCTAAGACATACAGGACACACTACTACATATAGTGTCCCTCCTCAAAATTGTAAAGCCAGCACTAGTATCCTAGACATTGTTTGCTGTTCCAGCTGTATATATTGAAGAAGTCTTGGAAGTAGAATACAAGGTCAAAAGACTCAAAGTCTTACTCAGAGAGGTGAAGAAGAAAGTTGCTACTAGTAAGAAGTTCAAGTTTGACAGAGTAGAGGTTCTAAGGTGTAGAACAACAAGTGTTCCAAAGAAGAAGGACAAGGAACCTAAGCTAGAACTAAAGCCTACACTACCTGCCAAAGTAAGTCAGGCCCTAAAGCATGACAGATTGAAGCATGCTGACAAGCCTACTGCTAGACTACTACCAGAACCACATCAGTACTGTAATCTCTCTCCCATTAAAGACCCTGTCATTGTCTAGCAGATAGTCTCTCACATTCTAGACTCTAGCATCAGCCTCACCCTAAAGGAGCTGTTGTTGATTACACCTGATGTCTGAAAGCAAGTCAAGGAACTGTCATCTGCTAGGCAAGTTCCAAACACTACCACACACCTTGTCTCAACAGAACCCTCAGAACTAATGACTTCCAAAGATGTAATCATAGCTTAAGTCTTACAGCATGTATGAAGCCTAGAGTCAGTTGCAGAACAGGCTATACTATTATGTACAGTTAAAGCCATCTTCAAAGATACTGAAGAAATCTACTGTATTCTAGACCAAGGAGTAACACTCTGTATCATTTGTAAGAATGTATGGAAACGTCTTAGAATCCATCTATGTTCTAATCTCACAATTATGCTTAAAACTACCAACTCTGGACAAGTACTAACACTCAGTACTGTTGAGAACATAAAGATCAATATTGCTAGAGTCAACATTGCCCTCCAAGCTCAAGTTGTTTGTCAAGCCCTGTTCAAGGCACTCCTAGGCTGACCATTCTTTACTATCACAGAATGTGAAACAAAGGACTTCATTAATGGCAACCAGTCCATAACACTATTAGATCCCTCAGATTGTTAACAGAAGTGCTGAGTTATGACCAGAACACAAACTGTTCTGTAGAAACACAACAAACAAGGATTCACAGTAATCACTAATCTCTCAACTCCTATATTAGTCAATCAGCCCCTTAGTGTTCAGGACAAATAGTGTTCTGATTTGAGTTCTGATACTACTAAAGCTGCAATTCCTGACACACACACACTATCCTATAATAGACACACACTAGTCTCCACCATAGTCAATCTGCTCCTCAGTTGTCTAGTCACCCTGTCAGCCACCCCAGGATTAGACCCCTTCATTCTATACACACCTGACAGCCCTGGAGAAAATGTATTTACATACAAGAAGGTAGTAAAGAAGGTTAGACCAGTTACTGGAACTCTCCTAGAAGAGTTTCAGATCATTCAACAGAAGCATCCTAATCTGTTGAAGGACATGCTAGAACTACTACTACACCCCAAGCTGTTTGTCCCAACACACTGTTTCATACAAGAATGTATGGAAGCTCTTGACATTGATTCATACAACTTCCTCTGACCAGAAGAGTGCCAGCTTTTGATCAACCTGATTTTGATGTATGAGAATGCCTTTACCTAGAACAAGCTTGAGAAAGGTGCTCTAGACCTGGAATACTTTGATCTGATTTTGATTCTGACTGTTCTGCATATTCCATAGGTACAAAGGAACATCCAGATTCTACAGGGAAACCTCAACACAGTTGTGAAAATTCTCAAAGACAAAATTGCCACTAGAGTTTACAAGCTGTCAAACTCATCTTACTGTTCCTAATGGTTTACTGTAGTAAAGAAAGACAGAAAGTCTCTATGCCTGGTCCACAACCTCTAGGAACTCAACCAAGTTTTGATCCAAGACTCATCTGTACCTCTAATGATTGAACAGGTTGTTGAATCCTTCTCCAGAAGGGCCATTTACTCTGTACTAGATCTCTTTGTTGCCTTCAACCAACACTCTCTCAATGAACACTCTTACAATCTTACAATGTTTTAGACACTACTCAGAACGTTCTGACTTACTGTTATTCTGATGAGTTATACTAATTCTTTTCAAATTATACATAGTAATATTACTTTTATTTTACAGGACGAAATTCCTAATACAGTACAACCCTACACTGATGACATCTATGTTAAAGGCAGAACTACAAGATACAAACTTCCAGACAGAATGTACAAAACTGTTCCTAGAAACCCTGGTATCTGACAATTTGTATGGGAACACACTCACAACCTAAACTGTATCATACAGTAAGTCAAAGCAGTCCACAGAACGTTCTCCAGTCTGAAGCTGTGTGCATTCCAACCATACACAACTGTCTTAGGTCATAAGTGTACCTATGCTGGAAGGGAGCCAGATGACTCAAAAGTCCAGAAAATCCACAACTGGCCTGTATGTTGATCTGTCTCTAAAGTTAGAGGATTCCTTGGAACTGTAGGTGTCCTCTGTATGTTTATTTGAAATTTTGCTCAGCTTGCTAGACTACTCACACATTTGACCAAGCACAATGTTCTGTTTGAGTTCTGTTCAGAACACATGGTAGTAATGGACAAACTCAAAGACACTGTTATTAATAGCCCTGCCTTATGTGCCATTGACTATGAGTCAGACATGGAGGTTATTGTTACTGTGGACTCATCTATTATTAGTGTAGGATTCTATCTCAGACAAGAACACCTTGACAGTTGTTGTTGAATCAACTGATTCAGATTGATTAACTGGAACAAAGTGTAATCCTAATACTCTCAAGCTAAGATTGAACTCTTCAGATTGTTCTGCATGCTCTGTGCCCTACAAATTCACCTTATCAGAGTGAGGAAGTTAGTAGTGGAAATGGATACTGTCTACATTAAGGGTATGATAAATAACCTAGACCTACAGCCAAATGCTACAATCAACAGATGGATTGCTAGGATCCTACTGTTCAACTTCAAGTTCCAACATGTTCCAGCCCTACAGTTTGCTTGTACTAACAGACTGTCTTGATGTCTGTGTGTCAAAGCCAACCCAGAAGAAGAAGATGACTTTGAGGAATGGATTGACTAAGCTTACACCTTCTGTTACAGTTCTGTGTTTACTGTTCTGAATGATACCAAACCTTCTAAGACATTTCTGACAACTGATTGTACACATGCTAGAGAATATTGTCTCAGACAAGTCAAGACCTTCCTAGAAACATGCCTCCAACTGCCTAGGATGGAAAATCACAAATTCACCACCTTTGTTCACTATGCAACCACTTTCTTTGTCAAGAACAGCCAACTGTGGCAGAAAACCCAGAACAGTAACTACCAACTTGTAATAGAACCTGACAGACAATAGAATCTTGTCAAGACTGTACATGACAATCTCAGACATAAAGGAGTCTACTCTGTCCAGGCTAGACTTCTCAACTGCTTCTGGTGGCCTAGCCTTGGACCCAACATTAAGTACTACATCTACACCTGCTACAAATGCCAACTCTGTCAGACAACTCAAATCCTGATCCCCCCCAGCATTCTGAAGATTGCCCCATTATTTACTAAGGTACACATCAACACTAAGTTCATGCTGAAAGCAGGAGGGTTCTGATACATTGTTCACACTCAATGTGTACTCTCTGGCTACCCTGAGTTCTGCTTACTCTGTTCCAAAACCAGACAAAGTATTGGATGATTCATTTTTGAAGATATTCTCTGTTGATTTAGTGTGTGCCCAGAACTTGTTACTAACAACAGAACCCTATTTGTCACTGTACTAGATTGGCTTTACAACCAATACCACATCAATCACATCTGTATTAGTGTATACAACTCTTAAGCTAATAGTATTATTGAACACTGCCACTTTAACATACAGGAAGCCCTTATAAAGGCTGCTAAAGGGAATGAACTACAATAGCATGAACATGCACATTCTGTCTTTTGGTTGGATTGGATCACAATCTGTTGTACAACTAGCATGTCCCCTTATTTTATTGTCCATAGTGTTGAACCACTTCTCCTATTCAATATCACAGAAGCAATGTATCTTGCTCCAGCACTAGACAAACTCATGACAATAATGGAACTCATTGCAACTCAAGCACATTAACTACAGAAACGTCCAGCTGACCTTCAAGCTATCATAGAATGTGTCTATACAGACTAGATTGCTTTGCTCCAACAATTTGAAGAAACACACAAACACTCAATCAAAGATTTTAACTTTGAACCCAGTCAACTAGTCCTCATACACAACTCTAAATCATGAATGGATCTTGGACGAAAAACCAAGCCATGCTATCTTGGACTGTACATAGTAGTCTGTTGTACACAAGGAGGATCCTATATTGTAGCTGAACTCAATGGATCAGTCTCCTGTCTTTGCATTGTAGTGTTCTGCTTGGTTCCATACTTTGCTCACACTACACTCTTGATTCTGGTTACATGTCTTGTTGAAAACTTTGGTCCAGCTGATGAAATCAACAACACTAACAACTTGCCACTGTTGGACAAGCCTTCTAAGGACTCCAACTCTGACTAAAGGCCAATTGTGGCCAACCACCATAGACCTATGTGTTCCTTACTTTCTTGAATTTGCCTTTTTCTATTAACCCCTTATAATATTCTAGACAACATTCTGATCCTGTTCTGCTCTATCTTCTGTTTTTCTTTGATTTTGCTTTTAACTAATTGTAGATTATAGTTAGACTTACACTTCAAACCTACATGGTTTTCCCTGTAGTATGTTTTTTCCTACTGAGTTTTTTGTACACAGGTTTTTGTCCAGCAGCCCTTAGACTACTTTTGCATTTCTTCAGTCACAACAGCCTCAAAGTCATGTACTGAGAGCTTTATTCTGTTCTGTTCTGTTCTGTTCTGTTCTTGTTCTGTTCTTACACTGTTCTTGTTCTATTTTGGTTCTGTTTTTGTTCTGTTTCTTTTTGGTTTTGTTCTGTGCTTGTTCTGTTCTTGTTCTGTTCTTGTTCTGTTAGTTTGCCTTACTTTCAGTATACATATGGCCTTGCCTCTGTTGTTTACCTATCAATGCTGAGTCACTCTTATTACCTTACAATTATCACACTTGTACTTTGGTAACATTATACATTGCTATGAACATATGGAAAATACTATTCAAAACTATAGAGAGGGGATTATATTTGGCTGCTTCTACAGGCAGCTTTTATGTTGACTGTCTCACTTACACTGGTTCAGTTGTTCTGAACAGAACATCTAATTCTGTCCATCCTTCTGTCCATCCTTCCAACACCTTGCCTTTGCACCCATCCTAGCCTGTAGCTGCTCTACATCCTGTATTGTTGTATCTAACATTGTACAATAGGCAGCCACCTGCCTTCTGAGGACACAAAGCTTGCATTTGAGCTCCAGATCCTCTCAGAACTCACTGTTGTCCAACAAGTGTTCTAAGAGTTCACCTAGAAGAATGTTGTCTTTAAAAGCTATTAGTATTGATCTTGGAACAACTTACCCAGATCCTTCAGACACACCCTTGACAGTCTAGCCACAGGGTACAGGTTTGTCACTATTGTCCTCCCCTACCTCAACTGTGCATCCCTTACTGCCTTACCAGTCTTTGTGAGAGAGTAACAGATCTTGCTCTTCTTATATACTAAGCATACAATTGTCTCACTGTGCTCCTGAATACACACTACCACCTACACTGGTTCAGTTGTTCTGAACAGAATGTCTAATTCCATCCATCCTTCTGTCCATCCTTCTAACACCTTGCCTTTGTGCCCATCCTAGCCTGTAGCTGCTCTATGTCCTGTATTGTCATATCCAACATTACACAATAGGCAGCCACCTACCTTCTGAGGACACAAAGCTTGCATTTGAGCTTCAGATCCTCTCAGAACTCACTGTTGTCTGACAAGTGTTCTGAGAGTTCACCTAGAAGAATGTCATCTTCAAAAGCTATCAGTATTAATCTTAGAACAACTTACCTAGATCCTCCAGACACACCCTTGACAGCCTAGCCACAGGGTATGGGTTTGTCACTATTGTCCTCCCCTGCCTTGACTGTGTATCCCTCACCACCTTACTAGTCTTTGTAAGAGAGTAACAGATCTTACTCTTCTTACATACTGAGTATACAATTGTCTCACTGTGCTCCTGAATGTACACTACATACTGACAGACACAGCTACTACACCTCTGACTTGTCAAAGGTGTCAGGCTACTGTCTGGCACTGACTCTGGCACTAGAGAACTGTTCCAGAACTGTAACTCAACCTGGCTGTTTTCAACCTCCTCTGCTACCCAGTCTGTCTTGTGGAAGTCTGATACATACAACACAGAATGCCTCCTACCTGAATATATGTAATCTGCATCTAGATCAAGTGACTAGTAGTAGTCAGTCAAATCATCAATAAGTAAAGAAGGGACTATGTACTGCTTGAGTTGTCCTCCTCATCATTCTGACAGCCTGGTTGCACTCTTTACTACTCACAAAGGAGTGTGTCCAACCTCTTGTTATCTAGCATTTAATCCTACTTGTGTGCTTAGTACACAGACAACTCACACTCTAGCTCAGAACCTGGCAGAATGTCTGGTTCACCCATAGGAGCACCTGTCTCAGTATCCTGGACAGTGTGCCTAACCACATTAGACAGCCTCAGAACTACAACCTCTACTACCTGCTTTGACAGAGGAGCAACACTTGGTTTGTCAACAGCCATAGTATCTTCATACTCTTGAAGTGGTTTGCTGATCAGAGCATCCTTACAACTACTGTACTCTGTATCAATTTGTAACACTCATGTTTTGAGTTAAAGTATGAGCTACTATAGTGTGGCAAGCACAAAGCTGGCCTGTGTACTTGATGTAGCAAGTGTATCCCAATCTGACTGTACTGTCTTGTCAGAAGACTCAGAGACAATGTGATGTCCAAGAACTTACCTGCAACTACACCAGTTCTGCCCTCCACTCCATTACTGCTGATAGCTAATCTACTGTCCTTACACACTATAGCAACTCCTGTGTCCTTTAGGCAAGGGCCTGTACTCAGTTGTAGACCTGATTCACTTCTTGTAACAACAACATAGTTGAAGAAGAAGGACAAACTCAAAAAGAAGCAGAAGATTGAAACATGAAGTGTGCTGGTTTGCAAATTTACACCCTCAGGTGTGACTGGGGACAGTCACATTCTAAAACACTCAGGAGATGTCACACTCACACAACACATACATTCTGATACGTTCCAATTGGAAGGGCTCAGTCACATCAAAGTTGCATCATCCTCACATCAGCAATCCTTTGATTACATCATCATTGCCCACACAATAGTCTTGGTTGCTCAACTCAGACTAGTTGGGTTCCAGACTCTAGTTCTGATTCACAAAGGCAAGACTCTGAGCCTTCAGACAGCTAGTTGATTAATACAAAGGGGACTCAGATCTGGAGTCCCAGATGGGTTGATACAAAGGAGACAGTAGTGGATTTGTTCACAAAGGACTAGTAGCTACAAAGGACTCATAATTTCTATAAATACCCTCATGTAATTTGTACTTTCTAGCAATCAAGTTATTCTCTACTACAACTCTTAGTGTGTAGTTTGACAGTCTCCTCAATTAACATTCCATCTTACCTTGTCTTGTCTTGTATTGTCTTGTTCTGAAGTGTGGCTTTGTTGTTCTACACTACTCTCATCTTGTTAATTGTCACCTTCAGAACTCATACATTCTGCTCAGATCTACCTATTCCTTCTCACTCTTGACCCCTCTTAGTGTCTGTACCTTACAGACTCAACTGACCTCTTCTACCTCAACTGGTACTTGAGATCAAC
>NW_006760394.1:1723447-1728859 GCF_000271605.1 Fomitiporia mediterranea MF3/22 | reverse complement strand
TTCTTTAGGTTTTCTTGTATAAATTCCTTTACTACTTCTTGTTCTACAGGAGTTAGAGAATATACTAGACACATTTTAGGTAATTCTACTCCCTTCCTTTAATTTAATATCTATGTCCTATTTGGAATACTTTAGTAGTCTATCTACTTTATCTTTATCAAACCTGTCTAAGTAATCCTATAATTCCTTTAGCACTAGTTCCTTTTTATCTCTTTCTAGGCTTATTCCTGATCTGTTTAGTACCTCTGCTTTTTCTTGTAAAGCTTTCTGTACTATACTAGAGACTTTGTTTAACTGTTTTCTAAGCTTCTGTTCTTCACTAGTTTGATAAGATAATTTTTGTTAGAGCACTCCTAACTCCTCTTACTTGTTAGTTTCTGTTAACTGATAGGATGCTAGATTCATCCTCTTTACAAACAGTTCTAGAGTTCCTGACCTTCTTTTCTTTATAGGTGGAGGTGTACTTCCTGTACTTTCTCCCCTTTTCCTTTTAACATATTCATCATATAATGTAATGTTTTGCATTTTCTCTTTTACCTTTTGTATTTGCTCTTCTCCTAGTCTTGTCTTGTGTATTATGTCTAGGTCTACAAATTTCTTGTCTACTCTAAAGGTAATCATTCTTACTTCATGCCTAGAAAGTAAGGGTTCCTAATATTAAGGTATTTTTGGTAACATTACCTGTTCTTTAGAAATAGTTACTTTATCTAATAAAGTAGTTATTTCTTCATCTGTATCAATATCTTTATCTGATGAATATGACCTTATACTAGCTTCTGGTTGTATGCCTAGTATACTTCTTAAAGGGCTCTGTTACAAATCCTGTGTTGTTAAACTTTTAATAAGTATCACAAGTGTTATAAATTCTAGAATAGGAGTTATAGAAGCTTTTCCTTTACTATTTCTTTCTTTCTCTGAAAACTAAAGACTTTCTAGTTTACTACTATCTGACTCTAAATCTGATAGTATAGGTAGTTTGTGGGAAAACTTCTTTGTCTTGGTTTTCTTCATACTTCTAATTTGAGAGTATTCTTTTACATTTTTCTCTCTGTTTTGGTTCCTTTTCTTTTCCCAATTTTTACCTAGTAGTTTGATCTTTCCTGTACTACTTCTGACTTCTCCTGTTTGATAATTAAACAAAGGTTTTACCTTGTTTAAATAGTCAGATCCTAATAAACACTTATTATTATAAGTGTCCATTATTGCAAATTTGAACCATCCATTACTAATTCTAGTATTTAACCATACCTAAGCATTATACTTCTATCCTCCTTTATTAATTGTACTATCAGTATTTCTGACAATTACCCTAGGCTTGTCATTCTTTATAAGTTTCAGCTTGAGGGCTTTAGCTATCTTTGGTGATAATGTACTTAATCCTACACCTGAATCAAACATAGTCTTAATTGTTGTTTACTGTCCTCTGTATGATATAATTGCTTTACAGGTTGGATAGAGTACTACTTGTACTGTCTAGTAGATTTTTGTTGGTTGCTTTTCTTATAGAGTTTCTTTTACCTTTTTCTCTACACCTGAGTTTAAAGACTCTACTACCTTTAAACTCTAGATCAAAAATCCTCTTTACTTGATCCTTCTGTTTCCTCCTCTTCATTAATGTGGGCTTCTTGTTCTTCAGAGATTACTGTGTTCCTTTTTGTGAACCTCTTGTTAGATTTATACTTAGGCCTTTTACCTTAAGAATTTCTTTTAGTGCAATTCCTAGCTATGTGTCCTTTTTGCCTACATTT
Organism: Fomitiporia mediterranea MF3/22; assembly: GCF_000271605.1. Taxonomy (NCBI): domain Eukaryota; kingdom Fungi; phylum Basidiomycota; class Agaricomycetes; order Hymenochaetales; family Hymenochaetaceae; genus Fomitiporia; species Fomitiporia mediterranea. Next base: position 1,727,111 of record NW_006760394.1, on the reverse strand, counting down.
GAAGTATGCCATTTCCCTACCTTTTGTTATCCTGTCAATTTCCATTAGTACTCCATAATAATCACTAAGAGGTTTGTATTCTTGTCTAAATGTTTTTGTGTGTACCATTCCTCTCTCCAGACTGAGAGCTGTATCTGTCCATTCCTTAAATGTCTATTCTGTATAACTAGAGATAGTAACCAACTGTTGTAATTTGCTAGGGTTTAATCCATTCTTGTATAAATGAATTGTGACAGGATTCCTTCCATTTGTCCCTAGTTTATACTCACTAGGTAGGTAGGCTAATATTCTCTTGAATGTTTCATTGTATTCTATAATTGTTAGTTTTCCTTGTCTCAAATTGTACATTTGAGTTTGAGCTGTCTCTGTGGAATCATAGTATTTTCTACTTGCTTCTCTCAGATCAGTTAAAAATGTATCATAATCTTTCCAGATTTCTAGAACTAAGCTTTTTCCTTCTGTCACAAATGATATTGCCTTTCTATTCATGTAACTTACTATTTTCCCTCTTAAGTATAAGATTACTGTTTCTACTTTATCCAAATCATTTGTAATGTTGTAATGTCTGAAGTGTATTGCTAGATTTGTTTTAAACACTTCTAGATCTTCCCCTTTCTGTCCTAAAAACTTTAGCAGTTTTAGGTTGATTTTCCTTGTTCCCTCCATATTACTCTTTTTCTAGTTACTAGATTCTGAATTTAGTGTATAAGAGTCTAATGAACTTGACTCTGAACTAGTACTACTTTAATAGGTCTGATACAACCAACTATAATAATCTAATATTGATGTGCCTTCTACTGTAAAGGTATCTAGTAACATAGACTTGGAGGCTTCTAAGGGATCCTGGTGGACTATCTGAATGTTGTGTTTCAATTCTACTATACTTTTGAAATGTTTGGATTCCTCCCTGTATTGTGTTAACAAGCTCTTCTTCTTCAGCTGAAGAACCTGATAGTTTACTTTCTTGATTTTCTTAGACTGTGTTTTCCTGGGTGAAATGTTCTTGTCTCTAGGGGTATTGAGCATTAGAAGTATTTCCTTCTCTCCTGTCACTTTGTTGCTCCTCTCTACTAATATTTTGTAATATAGTAGTTAGGTTGAATTGTGACTGTGCTAACCTGTTCAGGTATACTTGTGATATTCCTGATTCAACTTGTACTTCTTATACTCTGTTAGTAAGGTTCTGTATCTTGTCTAAGATTTCCTATAGCTTTGTATGAATATTAAAGATATTCAATCCTTGTGTATCTAGATCTGATTGTATCTGCTCTAACTTTTCTCCTTGTTGTTCTGATTGTATAAGACTACATAAGTATGTGATTTCCCCTTGTATAGTTCTATAATATATGTCTTGACTTTGAGTAGACCTGATTATTCTGTTAAGACTTAAGAATTGTTGTATCTAAGTCTTTGTCCTTGTAATCCAAAGGCTATAATAGGTCCCCAATTTATTTGAATAGGAGTGGCTAGAGTGTGAACCTCTTCTTTGAGCTAATCTTGTACTGTTCCCTAATTGACTCTTCCTCTTACTCTAAGTATATGTAACAAAGAGTGTTCCTACAAGTAGTAGGAATATGAGAATGGTTGAGGGATTGGATAATAGAGGGCTGTATGATAATAGGCTTCTGCCTGTGCCCAGTACCAGTTATTGTATGTATAATGTTCCAATCCTTTCTTTGATCTGATACAAAGCTACTTTTTAAAGCTTGTTAACTTTGTTTAATATAATATTACAAAAGTTACTTACTTTTGTAATATCTGGATATCCTTGTTCTAGTGCAAGTAATACACTGTGTAACAGATTACAATGTTGTTGTAATGTGTATAGATAGTCTGAGTATCCTTGGATTTGTTCAATCCAGACTTGTTGATTGATAGGAGTGTCTACTGTATAGGTAACAGTTGATACTACTCTTCCTTACTTAAAAGAGTCTAAGGGAATTTCCCCCTGTATCCAAAATGGTATTCCTTTAATACCTCCTAGTATCAACACTTGTTCCTGTGTATAGGCTACTAAGTAATCAAGAACTAGTAGTACTTCTTAATTAATCTTTCTTTTCTTACTATAAAAGAAAGTTACTTACCTTAACAACTGTTCTAAGTAGTAGAGTAATTTATCTACCCACTTTGAATGTTGATTATTAAGGTTAGTTAATATTATAAAGTAAGTATTAGAGTTGATGTACTTGTGTACTAGCTCTAAGTTTAAGTTCCCCTTAGTAGACTAGAGCTTTACTAGAATAGTAAAGATTTGTAACTAAGTTAGAGTTTTATCAAAGTGTAAGATATACCTACTTTACTAGTCCTAATCCTTAGGAATAGTAACAGAATAGAGTATAGAGGGTAAGACTTGTAGACTTGTATAGTGAGAGGGTAAAAGAGTCCTACTTTAGTCAAGCTACAAGTGTAGCCTAGTAGGTTAGTAGTAGAGTACTTCCAAGTACTAGGTAACTTAAGTTGATAAAACTATCTTTTGAGGGCCAAACTGGCCTCCTTATATACTTTTTACTAGAGTAATGTTACTCTAGTAACTTTAGTAACTCTCTTTACTGTTGTTCCTATGAAGTAGAGCTGGCTAATCCTTTAGACTGTATGCTACACTGGTTTGTGTCTTCTATTAATCTGCTGACACTAGTTTGTGTCTTCTTATATCCTAGATTAATCTTCTAATAACTCCTTTACTGTATTGTTATGTCTTCTATACTTCCTCTCATACTTCTAATGACTCTTTATGAGTCCTCCTAACTAGTTATACTGTGTAAGCTGTATAATACTTTTCCTATAAAGTGGAGCTCTCTATTATTCTTATGACTCTGTCTGACTTGACCTGTACTTCCTATACACTAGTTTGTAATACACTTTCTTATAAGGTAGAGTATTATAGCTTCTAATGACTCCTTATAACTTTTATAATATAAAAGGCTGTGCTTCTGTACTACCCCTAGAACTTACAACCAAAGTTCTAGACTGTCTTGTGTACACTCTAGAACTGACAACTAATGTTCTAGATCTTTCCCTAAGTCTTCTTCAATAGACTTAGTTTAGGAGACAATTATCCTTATTAACTTCTAGCCTTATCTTTATACTTCTGTATTTAATCATAGAACTTACAACCAAAGTTCTAGATTGTCTCATATATTCCTTATGTTGTTCTCATATAGTTCTCATGTTTATGACTTTATTACTTTCCTATCTATATGGGCAAAGTGTATAAAGGAGACTACTTTCCTATAGTCTCTCCTTAGAGCTCTCAGTTCCCTTTCCTTCACTAGTACTAGTCCTCCTCAAGTATAGAGCTTTAGAGTATTGGCTCTAACTCTTTCCTAGCTTTAATAGTCCTTTGTCTTTGTACAAAGTGTTTCTAGCTAGTTATGTAGTTTCTCCCTAAGTAAGTATAATATTTTCCTTTTATTTCTTCAGGTTTTCTCCTAGTCTTTTCCTTTATACTTCTTACTCTGAACACTATACTCTTTCCAGATCCCCTCTCTATACAAGCATTCTAAATGACTTATCTTTAGTTAAGGTTATTAAGTAATACTGTACTAGAGTATGTGTTTAACCTTAGAGAGATAAAGACCTTGTCCTCAGGTTTTGTTACCTTTTCCTAACTGACTTAGTACCTACTCCTTCCTGTCCCCTCTCTCTGCTAATGGATTGATCACCC
>NW_006760394.1:1686587-1722671 GCF_000271605.1 Fomitiporia mediterranea MF3/22 | reverse complement strand
CTCTCTCTGCTAATGGATTGATCACCCATTAGTAATGATTAGAGGTTAATAATGCTGAGCTAGAGTTCTTACTAAGTAGGACAACAAAGGTAGCCTAGTTGATCTGGCCAATCTCTAGACTTGTGACTAATAGGGTTTTGTATATAAACTACTTAGTCCCAAGTCTTGAGTTAAGCTTTTCCAAACTTAGTTACTGTATTTTACAATTCCTAACAATAGTAAGAAGTACTTTGAGACAGATTGAAAGTCTCTTATCTGGAAAAAATTGGTTGAGAAACTAGCTATAAAGGTAATGTACCTACTTTGATAGTAAAGTACCAATACACAGATTTGAAGAATGTCTGTAGAGAAATTATGTGTGAATACAATATATGTGAGGGTTGGAAGTAATACTTACAGTCTATATGAACAATTGTAATCAAGTCTGGCACTCAGGTGTCAATTAGTACTATAATGTATAATAATAGACACCTTACTGTATAATCCCTCTGTCCAAAACGTTGCCCAGCCTAAAGTTGAAGTGAATAAGAAGAATGGACAGATAGAAGCAGAAACACACAACTATAAGCAACATGTGTTTAGATAGGGCTTGGTACCATACTGTATACAGATACAGGCTGTATAATACAACCCTTATACAGATACAGCTTGTATAATACAGTACTGTATTTCTGAACCCGAAAACCTATACAGATACAGTATGGCTGTATACAGAACATATATGCCATATACAGATACAGTGTAGTTGCTACATTTACCAAGGTGTAGCATGAAATGTAAGGGGCTACATCATTGTGATATTACCTCTTTAGTATAGAAATATTGAATTCTACCTATATTATGCCTTAATCTACATGAAATGTATAAAATTTGACTTATTAACATTTCGTTATGTAATTTAGTCTGTGATATTTGTCATAAAGTCGAGTCATGTGATGTACCTATATATTGGAATATATATCAGATTGCACATACTTTTACAATAATAGTACTGAATATATTAGTAAATGCTAGTATAAGTGTCTGAACAGTGAATACTACTTATTAGAGCTTCAGTATTATGTTTAGAGCAAGAGTTTTGTTCATTTAGTAGCTGTATATCATATACAGGCATATACAGTCCATATTATACAGACTATATACAGTTACAGCCTGTAAAATATGTGCTGTATTTTTGAGTCAAATTTTTTATACAGATACAGTACGGCACTGTATACGAAAATGCTGTATCTGTATAATACAGTACAGGACCGAGCTCTATGGTTAGATTCAAAGTCAGTGCATGCTACTGATATCCCGTTTGCTCTTTACCTCACCTCAGAATATTTTGTTTGAAGCTACCAACTAGAGTAAGTACCAATGTCAACTGCATCCTGTGGCACAGTGAATTGCGTGAATATTTTGCATACTGATTATAGTACAAATTATTCCAAGGAGCCCAACGTAGCGATTCTGAATGCGCAGATTAGAATGAGTAGCTAACCTGCAGGCAAACAGTACTCACTGCAAAGTAATTTAGACTAGTAGGACTGCACGGCCTCAACTTTTTCGCAACCGATAAGCCATAAATATACACAAGTAGGTATTGAGCCTACCCAAAAATACTTTATCTACGGAGACACATGTTAGTGAGTGCTTGGGAAGTAAGTGTATGATCAACATACCTCTTTATCCAACGTTGTCACTTGAATTGTGCTTTCTATCAGTGAGTATCTAGATCAAAAAATTGTTGTACGGACGGGCGTGATAGATTAAGATTGTCAATATTGCCACATTGAAGTACTGTTCAGTGATGACCTGAGAGACAAGCAGTTGCACCACGCTTGGGTCAAGCTCTTCAGCACCAGAGCGGGTGAAGAATGAGTAGGCACGTCCGTAGTCAAGAGTCTGGTTCGCCATTGGAGAAGAGAGTGCAAGGCAGTACGAGAGAAGCTAAGGGTGCTTTACAGACTAATTGACTTATTATAAGAATTGTGAACATGAAAGGTGATACGAACTGCGATTCTGCTTCGTCAGAAATGCAAAAAGAGAGTATTCTGGTCGAAGTTTCTTTCTGCAAGATCAATTAGCTGAGCCGGGACACAATCAAGCGCTGTTGAGATGATTTGTAAAGGAAGCAGATACACATGCTTGTTGCACTCTAATGAGACCGAGAAAACAAGGGCACACATGAACTTCGCGTTGCTGATCAGCGGTAGACCCTTCACCCGTGACCGCAACTTCTCCGGAATTGAACCAGAGCATCAACCCGACAGTCTGATTTACTGCATTGGATGACTCGCACTTCATATCAAGTGTCAAGGATGTATCGGATGACTTCTAGCAGCATCCACGTCGAGTTGTGTAAACCGAAGCAGTCCGTAAGCGTGTTATTGGCTACTCTCAGGCCGAACAGGTGTGGAGGGCTTTGTTGAGCTACATAATACATTGTCAAAATGACACCATACACCATACACGCCATTTCAATACACGTTTCATGTTAGAGCATGGTGAAGAACAAGCTTTTGCCCTGACCTCAATCATCCCATCGCTGGACAACTAAACTCCTCTGCAACCCTGCGGCTTGGATCGTCTGCGTGTCCTCACCCAGGATACGGGTCGGCCGCATGGTCTGAATCGTATAAGAACGCGTCAAGTTCTCAGGACGTGCACTGTGTAACACAAATAATCGATCAAAACATAAATAAAAGCATTTGGACATGGACGCACGCATTGATGATGTTCCGGATGTCTCTTACGGTACTTGTGAGGTTCATTCTCATCCGCATCCTGATGCGTAATTTTAGTAACAGCAAAAACATTATGAATGAAACAGTCGAACCTTGTGCCGTCTGCAAGCTGAATCGCAACGGTCGTGGTCTCCTGTGTATCATCTACTTCATATTTTGTTTGCAGGCTTTCTCTGTCTTCGCGAGGCACTGCGGGCACAGGCACGGAAGCCGTAGCCGTAGCAGAGACCGAAACAGTCCCAGAGCTCAATCCCTGGGTAGGGAATGTAGGTGTGGGTGCACCGAGTCGATTCCCAGCGCCTTCGAATGCCTGGTGAGGGCGCGGTTGAGGCTGTATGTAATCTTCATGCATGCGACGAGCTACGCGGAGTTCGACGGGCTGTCCGTAACGGACATTCAAGAGATCGGCTGGGGCCTGTCTATATGCACCAAGAGATATTATTTAGCACATGCCAATGTCATTTGATACGAAAGAGAAGTTTACCCTTGGTCGATTGCGCGTAGAATCTCCGCATTAGCAGGATCATTATAGTCTAAGAGCGGTCCGTCCTCAATACTGAAGCCATTGCGCCAAAACGTTATGTGGCGCGTTGTCCTCTCTTCTGTTGGAGGTTGCTCAGAAGCAGCATTTGGATCGGGGACAAATTGGCTTTCAACATCGTCACTTCCGAGGGTGTGACCAGAACCACTAAACGCAGAGCGAGGTGCAGGTCCTGCGGATGCACTAGATGGGAGCCCAGCACTAACATGAAGCATGTGAGGGGAAAAGATCAAGTGGATAAGAGAGTGAGGACTAACTCAGCAGCCTTCTTAAGGAGGCTTCTGACTAGGTCTGCACCTGATGCATCGGGGCCATCACCGCTACGATTCGGATTTTGTACAGAAAGTCCACTGGCAGAAACTCAAGTAAGCGAGGGTGTTCATAAATGAAGACAAATGAGACAGGCAAACCTTCTCTCGCCGCCAGTGAACCAAGTCTGACCTTCCCTTCCATCACCTTCACCTTCATTGTCGCTATCTTCTGGATGGGCAGGATGTTCTGGCCTTCCACCCGATGAGCCAAGATCACCGAGCGTCGCAAAGCGCGGACCACTGCCAGAACGACTACTGTTTCCCGACGATGCGCCGCTTGAGGCTCCCCACTGACCAATCCTACCAATCCTGGGCTGTGAGCTGTACGGCTTATTGCCCTTCGCAGGTCCTGAATTATTGTTATTATTTTGATCAGACATGGCTGGACGATGTTGGCGGTTGTAATGAAACTTTGAAAGTGACGCGTATGGCTAGGTATTGACTGTGGCGATCTCACTGCTTTATCTGGTATAATAGTCTCACGCTTTCGTAACGCGTCTTATGTAATACGTAATTCGACGCGCGACGCGCTTTGCCCGCAGACGCTCATTGTACTCCTGCATCTTGAAGCAATGGCACGGTCAACTATCAGAGCAAATGGCCGTTCTCAACCTCGGGCGACACAGCAGAACTCAAGGTCTCAGCCAAGCCAGTCACAATACCGAAGACGACGCGATGAAGAGGAAGACGAGGACGAGGAGATGGTGTTAGACGAGGATGCCGATGAGGACGAAGAAGGCGGCAGCGCAGTCGATGTTCGTGATTTTTATCCTTTTTGAAACGTTGTCTGACTTATATTTTAGGACATGACGCGTAAAGCAAATGCGCTAGTCCGGCTCGCCCTGTTTAATGAAAGCCGACATGTACCCCTTCGACGCGACGAAATAAACAAACGAAGTGCATTTAGCTGCATATAATCCCATTATATCCATTATTTACATTTGTTATATAGTATTGGGAGAAAATACCAGAGCATTCAACATTGTGTTCGCTATGGCACAGGAGACCCTGCAATCAACTTTCGGCATGGAACTTGTAGAACTCATGAGTCGTGCAGAACGCGATCGCGAGCAAAATGAGAACGACGAAGTCCAAGATGGAGCGAACGCGACGGGCTTGAAGAAGAAAGGTATATTCAATTGATTTATATTCCTTCCTTTTTTAATGCTTATATTTGGATTCCTCACTGTGTAGCTGCTTCATCCGGCTCGAAATCCTACATCCTCCGTTCCTGTCTCCCAGAAGAACTTATCCGGATAGCAGCAGAATCAAACGAAGAACTTTTGACTCTCGAATTTGACAACGACAATACCGAAGCGGATGACGAAGACGATCTCCCAACAACCTACGGGAGTATAATCAACTGGACGAGCGCAGACCAACTCGGTGGTCTGGGTCTATTATACGTCATACTTGCACTGATCCTCGTTAATGGACATTCTATGAGTGATCGTAAGTTGCCCTCTTCCGTCTCTAGTAATAATGTTATATTGAATAGTTCGGTGATAATGTGATAAAAATAGCGGAACTCAAGAAACACCTCAAAACATTCCGTCTCCCTATGAGCGCGACGATCGAGTTCGTCCCACACGCAACACATCGCAGCATGTCGATCGAGTCCTATCTCTCCTTACTCATCAAACAAGGCCATCTTGATAGAGTGAAAATGGGACCTGGAGGTGCTCCGAAGCCTACACAAGGTTATTACTCACTTTCATCCTGCGGAGAAATAGAATTGCTAACTTAATTTGAACTCGCGATTCCTTATTTCCCTTAAATTTTAATTTAATTTAATTCTTGATATTATAGGGAAACGCGGAAGAACAGCCGCACACGCAGACCATGACGAAGAAGGCGCGACATACGAATGGCGTTGGGGCGCTCGCGCACACGCCGAAGTAGGCGAACGTGCCGTTGCAGAGTTCGTTGCTGAATTCATGGCCGAGCGGATTATTAGGGATGTTGAGACTGGTCAGGCTCCACGCACCTCGACTAGGAGAAGGAGAAATGAGGGCGAAGAAGATGACGATGAGGAAGGAGAGGAAGGAGAGGAGAGACGGATGGCTGATGAGGAGAGGGAGAAGATTCTTGCGGCTATGATGAAGGATATTACAAGGGCTGCTGGTGGGAGGCTTACTGAGGCACGGTAACTAACTGTTGAACAATACGGTGAGGCTATGCTGAGTTGAATTGGTTGTCGTGCTACATTTACTATACTGTATTGTATGAATTTTTATCTTAAATCTCCCAGTCTTATTGTCACGTTGGTATACTTCCTCCTAAAACACTGCCTAAAGTAACTTACATGTGTGTTTGACAATTGAGGTTGGCAATTTAAGAGAGTATTGATTTGCATTTTTTATTTGTAAAAGATTTTCCTTAGTAGTAAGTGAGCTTTATTTATTTGAAAAAGTGTCATCATATAAGGAGTACTTACAACTTATACAATACATGTGCATATATTTATTAAATCATACCCACTTTCCCTGACCAATAAAAATCCCATAAAAATAAATTAGCAACAACAGAATCCAAAGGTAGTAATCAACCAAAGCGCATGATTGACCTCTCTAGGTTTTCCTTTAGTGTTTGTTAAAGGAGGACCTCGAGGAGTCGATCGATGACACACAGGGATGCCAACCCTTTCACACTGTGTTGCTCCCTCCCCCTTCTTTCTTTGTGACCCATCAATGATGATGCGAGAGTTAGAGAGGAGTATGCTGTGAATGAGAGTTTGCTATGTGACAAGGATGGATCTCCCTAGCCGTCGTGGCTCGTCGAACACACATGGAAGGAGGCAGGATAGGGGTGTGAGCTTCTTACAGATTCTACCCATTTATGGAATTCGCCTTTCTATTCGTCTTTCTCACGAATATATTCGGTGAAGCCCCTCATTATGCAGCGAGGTGAGGAATTCCCGTATGAAAGGTGTATAGTCGTGTGTCCGTTTCACTGTTTCCGTCTGTACGAATGTGAAGAGGTAACGGTGAAAGATACTTAGCCCTATGACGCTCAACAAAAGAAAATAAACCAAAATAGAAAACGCGGAAACAAAATAAAGCAGAGAAAGGAAGAGGTAGGGGGCGTACCTGAGCGCTAATAGCTTTTTGTACCTCCTCGTCGATCGCAATTTTGATAGGCATTGCACGGGTTATACATGATTGCCAAGCTTCGACAAGTTCTTCTGTAGGCATGTTCAAAATAAGTAATTTCTGTTCCATCGCCCGTGAGCCGAAGTCTTTAGCGAACGTCTTCTCAGGTTCGGATGCTTGAGCCAGGGTGGTGAAGACGTCCTGAGAACCGGATAGCAAGTCCTCGTCGACCTGAAACCAAATGAAAATTTGGTGGTGAGGACTGGAGAAAGGACCTAGGACTTACCTTTTGAGACCACGTCTCGCCATAGGTTTCTTTCATCCGACTCTCAAGCGCGATTTTCTCTCGCTTAAGCAGCTCCAACTCATCACTTTTGATCTCGTATCGGTCCTGGACAAGGGCAAGAAGGTTGAACTGGATGTTTTCAGCAGCCGCTTTAACACCTCCAAAAGCACCATACTTCTGCATCTTCAACCGAAGAGCAGGTCTCACGACGTTCTCCCAACCCTCGGTGCTATCTGGTTTTGGTAACTCCCCGACTTCAAGAGGACCAGATTTCAAGCCGTCGAGTTCCCAGACTTTGCCATGGGCTGGGACGTAGCCGATAAAATGGAAAGTCTCCGTGTCTGTTTCTTCGAGCTTTCGTTTCTTGGAGTTGACTGGTCGTTGGTTGACGGTACTCCACCCATGCCTGCCTTTGGCTTTTTTCTTCGGTCGTTTGTTGAGGTCAGCGTGAAGCTTGTGGGTTGCTTCCGCGATGGCGCTTATGGAACCCCACATATCTGATGGTCTGATATTGTTATCGATGACTGTCGGAATATTTTGAGAATTTGCATGGAACACACCTTGCTAGGGAGTTTTGTGTTTCTCGGAGTAAACGTGAATTTGAGATGGCCAAACCTTTCATCTAAGCTTCCATAGTTAGTATAACTTGGAGTTTATCATCAAGGCTTACGAAATATAAACCTTTGGACTCATATCAGATGTTTCCCGCCTAAAGCCATTGAGTTCATCACCGAGTTCAACATCCAGGCAGTTGAACAACACATTCAAGATAGCCAAAGATGCACACGCATCATCCACGAGTTGGTTAGCAAACCAAATGTCCTTCGCAGCAGGATCAAGGAAGTCGTGAGGGTGATATTTGTCATGTTTCCAATTGAAGCATAATATAAGGCCCTTTGGCTTGAGATGATCAAGGCCCCAGGGTTGAATATCATAAACCTCTTCGACTTCTATGCCTTTTATTCCTAACTTGCGTATTAATGTGGTGAATACCCCTGGAAGTTTGTTAAGCGGCGGAGTTGCTGGATTAATCACTGCGGCGAGATCGCAGCTGCGTCGAACTGACCTGGATCAGACTCAACGACGGCAAAAGGTCCACCGACCAAGTCAACTTCTGTATTACTAGGTGGATTCGAAGATGCACCATTCTCAACAGCCATGAGATACGGAATGAGCGAACGGCGCACAACAACAAGGACGACCTGTTGAGGCAAGGTCGTGGTTGTTCGCAGAATACAAGGAGAGAGAGAGAACATCAAATTCTAATTTATTTAATAAGTGGCGTATGCGAAAATCCTTCCTCATTTGGGTAGACGCGTAGCCTCAGGCTGGACGTATCCCAAGTGACGAGAGCAGTGCCAGTCCTCACACACAACTTGGCCGGAGCACCTCACCATGTCGCTGCAGCACTTTGGAAAGGCCACCTTGCGAGTGGCTAAGAACTATACGAAAGGATACTCAGACACACAGGCAAAGGTCCGCGATGCGACGTCGAACGATCCGTGGGGACCGACAGGCCAGCAGATGAATGAGATCGCACAAATGACATACAACCAGTGCGTGTTGCTGAAGTTGCCGAGATGCTGATTCTCTCTAACACTTGGTGTGACTGACAGAAATGACTTTGTTGAGATTATGGAAATGCTGGATAAAAGATTGAACGACAAGGGGAAGAATTGGCGCCATGTCTTCAAGGTGCGTGACTACCACCGGCCAGCCAGGCGTGCAATTTCTTACACTCTTAATACTCTTAGGCTCTCACTGTCCTCGATTACCTACTCCATAATGGGTCTGAGAACGTCATAATATATTTCCGGGATAATCTGTACATCATCAAGACACTCAAGGAGTTCCAATACGTAGACGAATATTCGAAAGATCAAGGTGCGAATGTACGACAGAAGGCGAAGGATATTACGAACCTCCTGCAAGACGAGTCGAGGTTGCGCGAGGAACGAAGAAACCGCGCGAGCATGCGAGATCGAATGGCGGGTGGGACGAACGGGTTGAGTGACTTCGACGACGAGAACGAGACGAGGCGGAAGCAGCAACCCAAACGACGAAATCCTGAAGACGACGAATTGCGAAAGGCGATCGAAGCAAGTAAACAATCCCTGGCTGACGAGCAAGCAAAGAAGGCGGAAGAGGACGATTTGGCGAGAGCAATTAAACTTAGTGAAGAGGAGGAAAAGAAGCGTAATCAATCTGTTGTGGATTCGAACTCAAGGTCGTTATTCGACGAGCAGGCTCAATCGTACGTCCGCGCTTTGTCGCTCTGACTGTGTGTTATTGACAAGCTTTGTAGTGCCCAATCATCAAACAACCCATTCCCGCTTGTCGATCCGTCGGCGCAATTCTCTCAGAACCAGCTTCAGCCGCAGTATACCTCGATGATGCCGCAATTCACCTCTTTCAATCCATATCAACAGCAAGCGCAGCAAGAGGCGATGCAGGTCCGTTCTCGTGCTTTCTTCTGCATTTCACGTGACTAATACTCGTCACGAAGACACAATATATGCTACAGCAACAAGAATGGATGCGTCAGCAACAGGAAGCCCAGCAAGCTCAGTTGTTACAAGCTCAACAACAGGCTCAACAAGAGGAATGGAACCGCCAACAACAGATGCTTTTGCTCCAACAACAACAGCAGGCGCAGCAACAACAGTACCAGCAACAACAATTAGCTCCACAACAGCCCCTCTTTCCGCAGCAGACGGGCTTCGGGTCGAACAACCCGTTTGCTCCGGCTACACAATCTCCTCCACCTCTCCCACAGATGTCCAACAATGCATCTGGCATCGACTCGTTCTCCTTACCATCAACGTTTGCGAATTCTCCAAGACCATCAACTTCACCACCTGCACAGTCGACGAGCTCCATTTCCCCTGCTCCATCACCTGCTTCGCGACCAGCTCGTAATGATGGCGAACACGCACATCTTGCGAATCTCCTTGCGAATCGGGAGGACGGTCAGGATACTTTCGGGAATGTCGGCCAACTTCGGTAAGCGCCGTGATAATTTAAGCATTTCTAGTCTGAGACTGAAATTATTTTGCAGGTATGGGCACAGCCAGGCAGGGCGTCTTTTGGTGCAGAAGACGGGACACAATCCATTTGCAGCACAACAGCAACAGCAGCAGCAAACGGCGAGTGATCAGCCGTTCTTCTCGGTTTAGCTTCTCTGTACCGTGCGATACCCGATGATCCCTGAATTATGATTCCGCACTTTATGACTTTCTGTTTCCATTATATCTGAACGCTCAATTTCCTTCTTTCTTCCTTTCTTTTCTCTTACAATTAATGCGCTTGTCTATGAAGGAGTTTCTTTGTACATCGTCGGATAGGCATTATTATGAAAAGGGCGGAAAATTATTGGATTTTATATTAATTAATTGATTGAAAAATTGACTCCCTTTGTTGATGAGTGTGGCGCGGTGAGAACGAGTGACTGAGAAGAGCAATGATTTCGCACAGCATCTATACCAAGACCGGCCACCAGTCCACACACAGCTCAGTTCATTCATCTTTGCTACAAACCACTACTTTGAACCACGATATTCAACACAATGGCCGATCTCAAGGTGTGTTTGAACTCATTCTAGTTTATTTATGATAGGTTTGGTTGAAATTTTTGAATGCCACTACTCAGCAGGACAAGAACGCCATGGCACGCACGCTTGGTGCAGCTTTCCTGAACCATCAAGTTGAAGAACTATCCAAGAAGACGCAAGCTGCTGACCAACAGCTATGGCCGAGAGAACGACGTGGGTCTCGTGGAGGCGGACCAAGGATACCTCAGCGCAATGCGAGACAGCCGCGGAATGATGAGTACAACAAGGGGACTCGTAATACTGATGGGGAGCACAGCTGTGAACGTGAGGACAGGCCGGCGGGGAAGAAGGATGCGAACGTCGTTGTTGTGGATGCTAGTGTCCTTGTTCATGCACTTGGCCAGCTTAAAGCTTGGTGTCGGAATGGTAGGGAAGAGGTTATCATCGTCCCGCTCGAGGGTATGTTCGCATACAAGTGAAATTTCCCATTGGACATCATATACTAATTATACTCATTTAATTCTCCAGCTCTAAATACATTAGACCTCCTTAAGAAAGGAACAAGCCCCCTCGCACATCGCGCCCGCGCTGCATCTCGTATTCTCGAACAACAAGTCGGCACAAACCCGCGCATCAAAGTTCAGCGTGATGAGGCCTACGTTCTGTGGGATAATATTCCCTTCGCTCAAGACGAACAAGCAAACGACGAAGCGACGTCGCCTGGTCCACCCGAATGGCTTCGCAGAACAATCTCATGCGCACGATGGGAGTTCGATCACGCCGAACAACCAGCCGCGGAGGGCGGGGGAGATAACGATAATATTGTCGTCCATCCACCCATGACAGTTGCCGTCTGTCTCGAAACCGCAACAATCCCGGTTCCGGATACCTCTCCTGCAGCGGTGAACTCGCCAGTCCCATTACCCCCTCCGCAGGCTTCCAAATATGAACAGCGGTGTTCGGGCGCCTTGGTGGCTCACTGGGCAAAGCAGGCTGGTATGCATGTTCTAGAATGCAAAGCAACGCCTCTTCCACAGCCTCCCTCCAACGCTAGGCACGCACGTGTGCCATCAGACGAAGACTGGCGGATGAGCAGCCCGCCGCGGAACAATAACAACGCTTCCTCGCGTCCCAAACCTGGAAGTGTCAGGATGAAGGGCCCAGGTCCAATTGTTGAGAAACCGAATGTTTATGGTCCCGGGCGTGGTGGTGGAGCGTTAGTTGAACGACCTGCTGCGACGATGGCGATGAATGCGAGTATGATGCAGATGAGCAAACCTATTCGTGTACTCGCTCGAGGCGAGAAGTTGGAGCCTTAGTTGACGCCGTACAGCATAACATCAAACAGGTGGGGTGCTTGACGTTTTTCCATCATTTCAGCGTTTAAGATCTAATTTAAATTTATATTGTGCGTCCTTCTTCAGTGCCTGATAGTATTAAATCCCTCGTTTGTGTGTTCGCGAGGTCGGGTGGGACCTGGCAGACGGTACTTCTGTGAGTCCTCATATCCTCAATCCTCACTCCGTATTACCCCTATCCTAACCTAACCTCTCTTATTCGTATTCGTCCCATATTCGTCCGGTCAAGACAGGAGGATACAATAAGTATACCGTGATCGGTTTGGGATAGAGAAGCGTGTGCTATTTGCGGTTAGTTTACCCGGATAGCACACAGATAGATATTCAGTATGCATCAATCATTTGTGTTGTTGGTTGTTGCGACTTCCCGGTGTTTGTCCTTCGCGAACTTCTTAAATCACCCCTATCCCTATCCCAATCTCTATCCATATCCGTATCTTGACGTACACAGGACACATAGCCTCGTCTCTTTATGGGCCACTTATGCGGATCTTGCGAACCCCCAGAAACTAAAGCAGTATTGCTACTTCCGTGACATAGGATTTTTTAGGAAGTCTGTCTTGGAGTCGGTTGATATTGGCTTTTTGGTTTTCGGCTGGTTTCTTTGTTCGCGTGGTCTGTCTGCTTCTCGTCTCGTTTCTTTCCCTTCTTTACTCGCTTCTTTTCTCCCTTTCATATTTTCTGTCTTCCTCTGTCTTGTTGCTCTCGTTATACATATGCTATGCTATCCTCTACTCTCGATTATGTATCCGTTATACAGTCTGTTCTTGCCTATGTTTGATTCGTCTGAAATACATCTCGTTCCTGGAAATGTAATCTATACTTTAAGGCAACCGACAAAGCTCTAAAGCTGTATGCATTCAGTGATAGGAGACTACTTTAAAGAGAGCTACCGCAGATTCCTACTGGTCGACGACCACGGGACATCCAGTCACGGTCGAAACGCGCGACGAGGCGGGCTGCGTCGGCTGCTACTTTGAGTGTTTCGTCACCGGATTCGAGGAGTGCGGCGAAGCGGGAGATGTAGTGTGATGGGTCGACTAGAGGGAGACGGAGGTTGAGTGTTTGGACGAGTTGTAGGAATGTATGTCCGAGCTCGAATACATTCACCTATAATCATTAAGTTGAATATGGTATGAGATGTATGAGGAGGACGAGACGTACTTGCAACAAGTCAGAGAAATCAATAAGCATATAATTTCGAGTCTCCTTCTGTCGGCACGCGATATAAAGACAGACAGCAATAACGTCCATATTCGTCCTTCCTTTCGTGAATTTATGTTCAAGAGCCAGGGTATACATGCGAATTGCGGTTGTCTAGACGACCTCCGAGAGACGCATTAGAGTTCCAACGTTCCGGACCCCCTTCCTACTTGCCAGAAAGAAACAAATTTGTTTGTCCATGTTGTCAAATCGAATCTAAAATAAAAACATACTATTACCATTATTATCAATCGTCTGCTCTCGAGACTCAGAAGTGTTTCTCTTCACATAATGATATGGACCTCTCATCCTCGCATGTGCTAATCACACAACAACAACAACAACAACAACAACAGAGACAACACATAAACATAACTTAGTTTAGTTTCAACTTCACGAACTCCAACTGTTACTCATTTGCACCCTGCCCTACAAACGACCCCTGCACGATCGCCGCATCACTCGACGACTCTCCAAACACAACTTCAGACACAATCGCATTCTCCTCAACGATCGTCCCGCAACCAACACAGAAACCGTTGCCTGCTGCTGCATCGTATTCTATGATCGTACCACCAGAGTCACTAGTAACTACACACTGTGTTCGAATTTGTTTCAGTGCTATTATTCATAGGTGAAACATGCATTTTGGACACTATTTCCTGTTAATAAAAAGTTAATAAAGATAAGCCGGGGTAAAATCTGAGTGAATGGAGAGAGAAGTCGTCGTTCTGAATCCGAAATGTATAGGTGGGAAATATTTAACGCATTTTGACTCAGCTGCTGTTACCACATCAAACTTTAACTTTAACCCGTCCCTTTCATTCCGCTACACAAAAAAGAACACTATTAACGTTTTTTGAGGATTAACGTTGGCCCCTGATGAACCACGAGTCAAGACTGACAAATGAAAAAACAAGCTCAAGAGTAATAAACGCGAACGGTACGTTTTTTCTCTCACTTCTCACTGTTCCGAAGTAACTTGCTTACGTTGACTAACCAGTCTTCAATCGATTTCGGCTGCATCCGCTGCGAAAAAAGAATCAAAAGCCTCGCGCGGAAGTTCATAGATCGATATCGCTACCAGTGTACTGTTAAAAACGCTCTGGGGTGGTGTTTTTGCGACGTTTCTCGTCAACATCCATCTTTTGCATCCTTTGGCCTCTCAGTGAAGCCCACTGAAACAATGAACGTTCAAATCCATTCATTCGTAAGTCCACTTTCTTTTCGCATCCTAGTTCATCACATTAATAAGGATTTAGGATGAGCGTGCTAGAGCTTTCCCAGTAATCCTCTGTGCCACTATTCAAGGGAGACCCCACCTCGTTCTTGCCTCTGACTGGTACAACACCAGCGCTAGCCGATTGCGTACTTGACGAAAGTTCGGCATGGATCGGAATTCTGCAAACCTGGTAACTTGCTGAGCTGTTGTGCAGGACCTTCCATCCCGTCGGATCTGAAAACTCGGTTCCATGAGTCACCATGTTGTAGGCTTCAGTGATTTCGCGACATCGCCGTGTCGGTGACCGACGTCAGCAACAGGTTTAGCATATTATCGTACTGAATTCATTTTATGAGTTTCCAATAAGTTTCGCATTCATCGTGCCTGTAGCCTGCCTCGGTAGTGAAGAGTTCCCTTGCGGCATTGAAACAGAGCGAGTCCATCTGTGAGTGACGTTTCATTCCCCATCCCGGTAGTGTGTTGATTAAATGTGAATAGAAGATGTGCACACCAGGTGTTTTTGACCAATCTCCTGACCTTCCGCGGAAGTGTACGGATCTTCTCACTTGGAGAATTTCTGCGATGGCTGAGACTCTCTGCTGTTGTCTCGTGCATAATCTTCTTGATCTTCGTTTCTGAAGGGCACTTCAACCAACCGGATTATGAGGAGGCTTGACTGATCTCGAAAGATCAGCAAGCCAAAGGCCGACGCCGAATTGGGCATCGCTTTTATATTATTACAAGGAGAACGGGGCTTTTAGCCGTACAGGAAGTGCGAAACAGAGAGAAAATAAAAGAGGAAACAAAAGATACAAACACAGGAACAAGTACGAGTACAGAGCAGGTTGAGGACAAGAACTGCTGGCGGAAAGTCGAGGAAGGACTTAGGGGTGCAGTCGCGACAGCGGAAAGTAGAGACAAACGTGCCGAAAGTGATGAAGGGCCATCAGCGACATTGTTGTGCAGACGTCCGGCAGTCGTTCAACTCGCCATTACATCGGAGGACACTGTCGAGTTGCTGATATAAACTTCGGAAGACTCGGATAAACGGCGGATAGCGTGGGGGTTGGGGTGGGGGGGGGCATTATCTAGCAGGGAGCAGACGCTCAGCTGACGATGGTCGATTTCGAGTTCCACAGACGCGTTACCGGCACCGGACCCTACAAGCAAAGTATGCTCCTTACTTTCAGGCTTCTCTAATATCTATTAGAACAGATTGATTACAAATTATAGGCAGATTGATCTGAGAGCTTAGAACTGTCAGAGTCAAATGTATGTGTAGGTGTTCTGTACAGGCTTGACACATCCAAACTGTAGCTTGGTTGAAGGAAATGGTGTGTGTCTTCTACTCAGTGTAAGTGACCAGTTCTAGCATTATTCTGAGAATCTTATTAACTAGTTCTAGGTAAAGAGCTTTTTTAAGTATTCTAATAAGAACATTATTGAACCTGAACACAAATCCTGTCTTCCAGGCCAGGATATTGAACTCCTGAAAGAAGGTGTTAGCAGAATGTTTGCCCTGTCACAGAGACACAAGCTTGTTCTACACATTGTACTTCTTATTCAGATTAATAAAGAAAGTACAGAGCTACCCTATAAATTCTGAATATGACTCATTGTTCCAAAGTTGGATCAGGCTTCTAATCTAATGTTCTTTGATCCAGTTCTGAGCCTAGGTGGCTGTGTTACCTTCCTTCATGAAGGAGAGGATGAATAGGATACAATTAAGATCTGAGGATAGATCAGTTGAAGTAGTAGCCACATATAGTTTGACTTAGTACTAAAAGTTCTTAAAGTGCTACCTATTAAAGTCTGAAGAGTAGGCTACATGTACTTTCTTTCTAGAACAGGTTGCAACTTCTGAAACAATTGGAACAGGTTCTGAAGGGGCTAGGGGCATGTGGTTAACAAAGGCCTCTTAGATAGAGGTCTATACATATTAAGCTAGTTCTACTTGTAACTACTGATCTGGCAGGACAGTAGGGGTGGCAGTTGGCATAGAAGGGTTCATGTTTACACTATAAAGGAATCAGTACTAAACTAAAAGGGGTAATGAATAGAAGAAGGGTGGTAAAAGTTTAAAAGGGTTTAAAAAGTTTAAAATTTAAAAATGTAAAAGGGTTGAGACAAAGA
The DNA here is from genome assembly GCF_000271605.1 of Fomitiporia mediterranea MF3/22. NCBI lineage: Eukaryota > Fungi > Basidiomycota > Agaricomycetes > Hymenochaetales > Hymenochaetaceae > Fomitiporia > Fomitiporia mediterranea. The sequence continues at coordinate 1,706,245 of NW_006760394.1, read as the reverse complement.
AAAGAGATCAACACAATAGTAAGTACTAATGCTTGAAATGTAGGAGAGTTGTAGGGTAGTAATGAGTAGTCTTAATCTGATGTCAGTAACAGTGTAGAGAGGACCTAAAGGCTCAGTAAGAGGACCCAGGCTACAACTATCCTATACAACAGAAATACAGAACACAAGCACTAGAACATAGTCAGAACTTGCAGAACAGGCAGAGAGAGAGAGTGAGACAAGAGTAGAGTATATAGAGTAAGCCTAAGAGTACAGGACTACCTAGAGTAGACAAGATTAAGACTACAGAACCAGTCTAATCTTGTACACTTATATATACTAAACTACACAAGAGTACTCAGGGAGTATGAGCTACTAAGAATGATAAGCCACAAAGAATGAAAGAAAGGAAGGTCAAAGATAAAGGTACAAAGAATAAAGGGATAGACAAAGGGTAAGAGACTATAGAATGAACAAAGAATGAAGGAGTGGTCAAAGGAATAGAATGATGAAGTAAGGAAGGGTAGTAGTAAGAGTCAGTACACATATAGTCTATAGACAACACCTCTGAGGGACAGAAGTCCTGAGTTCTGGTACAGAAGGGTGTGGAACCCTTAGAACTGAAGGTACAAGAGTAGAGAACTGTAACAGTAAGAAGTTAGAAAGAGAGTTTAGAAGAGTAAAACCCTCCTACCCCCTTATCCCCCCCCCCCTTATTAGGTTTAGGATAAGCTTGAGTGTTAGAGCTAGGATTAGGATTAATTAAGCTTAGGGAGGAGAGTATGTATTTTTATTGGGGAAAGTACTTAATATTTGACTTAGTAAAATACAAGTAGAATTATAGGGTAGCTAGTTGGAGCTAACCAAAAAAAGAGCTGTAGGACTCAGGGCTCATCTGCAAAAACTATACAATGGTCACCATGTAAGCTATTACAGCTTAACATTTCCTTAAAATTTGTACCGAACAGGGCCTAAGTCAACGGTGCGAGTAAGGCCCATTTTTCTCACGCTTTCGAGCCACCAACAGCGAATTTCTAAATATAGAATGAACACATGTACTGCTTCTGCTTTCCTGTCCAGACTTCCAGTTCCCCCTTCCAGTGGATCGCTACTCGCCTGCTGGCGCAAAGTGCTCAGCTAGAAAAAGAGGGGTATGAGTCAAAAACAGAGAATGACTGGGTGTTCCTCCTTTTAAGATTTAAAAAAAGGAGTATATTGAGTGTCAAAACGCGAGGCTCAAGCGTTGCGCTGTGTCCGTGTACAAGCCCCTTGTTCCATTCTTATTATAAGTGAGGAGTATCTGGATCGAGAGAATACACCAAGGGTCTCCCGCGCTGTTAACAAGAAACTGCTGACAGACTCCTCAACGTCAAACGGGAGTACTTTCTAAAGAAAAATCTATGGATAAAGCCAAAACAAATAGTTGCCGTACGAGTCCTCGGCGCCATAACCCTAGATCATTCGAGGGGTCAAAAGGGAGAAGTACAATTGTATTGTTCAAGGACCGGGATCTTACGACAGTATCTCCTGACCAGAAGCATAGCTCAGACTGGACAATTCGGCTACGAAAGAACAAGTGTCATGCAAGCTAAAGACAATCCAATCCCATCAACCCGTAATCCCCCCTCCATTCTCCATAGGATCGGTGGAAGCACGAGGCTTTCCCAAAGAAGAAGAAAAGAAAAATATAATAAGACCACGCACGTCAAAAAATTGCACTGCATTTCCTTCAATACTCACCGATCGTGGCCTCGGGAATAACCGCCCTTGAAAAATAGGCGATGATGAGACCTAGAAGACAATGGTTAACGAAGATGGTTAGATTAGTACTGATGTGCCTTGATGAGGCTCAGACCCTATCGTGAAAGCATATAAAGAGCGTGGCTCTCAAAGTCAACCAAGTCAGTCCAATTCCCCCACTCCCCACACAAGAGTTCCTCGACCCCCTCCCTTCGGACGCGTCATTTTCACAATAGAGCACAATGGTACTCACTCGCGCAATGTGGAAGCAACTAGCAGCCACTCGGACCGCAAACATGGAAACGACAGTCAGTAATGAGACGACATTAACGCATTCAAGGCGTTCGCGTATTGCGCACTCTGGAAACCGCCTGCGATCAATGGCCAGAGAGGGCACTGCCGTCTATAACAATGCGGCTGAAGGCTCCGCCAACGTCCGCACCAATGCTTTCAGCATCAGCACGGAAAGCGCCGGTGCTTTTCAACCGAACATAATTACAGAGGACCAGTCCTCTAACACCCAAACTGTGCAAGCTGCGCATGTCGAAACAGAAAGTACAAGAAATGGTAAGTCATCTTCCTCATTCCACGTCAAAATTCCTCATTGAAATATTTATTCAGCTGAGATCCTTGATAGCCAGCCACTGGCCTCGGGATCTACCAGCAAAAGCTCACAAGATCCTTGCGAAGGTGAGTTAGACCACCATACACAAATGCAGCATTGAACTGACATAAGGTCTAGACCTTCCGAATCCTTCCTTCCCACCTCCTCCCAAGCCGAAGTCTCGTAAAAAACGTGGTCATGGGTGGAGTCGCAGAAAAACTGCAAGAGCAACTACTCAAGGTCGTACTGTCCAGGCAGGCGGCAAGCGCCGAGTTGAGGACGTAGATGGCGAAGAAGACGAGAATAGGCCAAGGAAGAGGCAGCATATTAATGAGGAAAGCGTTGCGGGGCCTTCCAACGCCCATTCTACATCGATTGACAGTACGATGAATGCCACTATTGTTAAGCAGCTGCGATCACGCAGCATCGTCTTCTCAGATGGCCCCGCAAACTCAGGAAGAGGCGAGCGGAGCAGGACGCCGAGGTCGCCATCTCCAGATCGTGCACCTGTAAGGTCGACGATAGATGATTCCCCGGCCATTGGAGTTGAGTTGGTACAGATCAAAACGGAAGAAGAAGAGGAGGATAACCTCTTCGATACACTATTGCCTTGTGATTGGAGCCCGCTGGTGCCAGGGTCTGAACTGACGGACGCGGACACGTTCAAGTTCGATAGTAACCGGAGTACGCCGGAGTTATCGAATGAGCATTCCGAATACAGCACGGATAAAAGCGAGTCGGTCGGTTCAACACCAATACGGACTCCACGAGCACAGTCCGTGGATGTCGAGACCTTTGAAAGGTCCCTTGTGATTGTTCTTCCGGGAATGATAGAGGAAATGGCACCGCCGGATGAGTTGATGGACATCCAGGATGAGGAAGAGAACGAGGACGAGATCGATGCTGCTGCTTCTGGTCCTTTTAGCCCTGCTGACAGAAGAAGGTCAAGGGCTCCCAGCCCTCCGTCTCTTCCTCCGTCACTCCCCGTATCACGGTTTTCAACTCCCCAGCGTAATGAGGAGACAGACAGCGCTAGATAGTTTGTATGGATGTGACCACAAGAAGCGGCTCCATGCAGCCTTGAACGTCACGACCACATCTAATCAAGCCTAGAGGTCTCGTATTTTTATCGTTCATCTCGACAGCATCCAGAGGAAAATGCGTACGATCAAGAGATCATTCCACACCTCGATTACGGTAACGAACCGCAAAGTTGGCCTGCTCGTCCTCCTGGCTTCTTGTGTCGGTCTTCTTAAAGTCAGGGCACCAAATTAAGGACTGTCTATAGAAGCAACAGTATATCTGTCAGGTCATTAGAGTAATAATGAGTAATAAGTAGGATTTGTAGTAAGAAGCCTTTTCTACAAATCCAGAAGTCACCTCAGAACTCTCAGACTCTGACTATGTACTCTAGGATTTTGTAGAGGCCTAACAGTGAATGTAGTACTGAAGGGCTATGACTCAGATTTTTTAATAGTTACTTTTGATTCAATAGACACTGTAGGATTAGAAGTAAATAAAGTAAGAAAAGTAGAAAAAGTAGAAAAAGTAAATCAACAAAATTATTTATTAGAAAGAAAAAAGTCAAAAACAAAAGTAGATAGTTCTCCTATTTCTTCTGATTCTTTTGATTCTTCTCTTTACACTTCATCTGAGTCTAAATCTGTACAATCTGACCTGTCACTTCTGTGTTCTAAGATCTCAGAATGTTCAGAACACTACCTAGCCCTGTTTACTACTTAGTAGTTTGTCTATAATATTAAGTAGGGATAGTCTCAGCTAAGTTCACAGCTGAGAACATAGGTCTGTCCTTGTTGAAAGAGAGAGGTTAATAAGGAAATGTTAGTACATATACTTACCCTCTTAGACAACAAGGCTACACAAGCTGTATATTCCCTTTAGAACAAGTAGCAGTTCATCTGAGAACATTCTAGACACTAGCTCTAGGTCTCTATCCTCTTAGCTCCCTTCTCAGGATCCTCTCAGATCCAAACAATAGCTCTAGTAGACAGTAAATACACTAGTTTGTGTATTAATAAAGCCTTTGTGTAGGAACACCACCTCCCTACTTAACATATTCTACTTCCAATCCTAGTATACAATATAGACAGAATCCTGAACCAGAATAGTTAGATTACTGAGTTTGTCCAACTATAGATGACTATTCAGGATTATGAGGAAAGTATTAAGTTCAGAGTTACTAATCTTAGAAAGACAGACATCTTTATTAGATTTGAATGGCTCAAGGCTTACAACCCTACTATTAACTAGTTAGAGTAGACACTTACATTCAATTAGTGTTCTAAGTCTTACAACTATCTTACACTACTGTTCTAAGTAGATACAAATGCTTCTAATGTTACTAACAGTCCTAATGAAGGTAACTGGTTGTTCTTCTTTAACTAGGATAGATATGTGGATACATATTCTAGTCAAGGCAGAATAGAGTCAATCTAAAGAATGTTCAAGACAGAACCAGTCTAGAACTCTCTTAGAATGACTCTACTCTAGAACACACATAGACTCAGTCTGCTAGATTTTGTCTGAGAGTTCTCTAAAGTCTTTAGTAAAGAGGAATTCAACTAGCTTCCTGAACACTGTTCCTAAGACTATACAATTGAATTGACTAAGGGTTTCCAACCTAAGGATTGTAAGGTCTACCTGCTCAACAGAGACAAGTAGGAGGTGCTTGACAAGTTCCTTCAGGAAAATCTTTAGAACAGTCAGATCTGACCCTCAAAGTCTCCTATAGCCTCCCCTTTCTTCTTTGTCAAAAAGAAAGATGGGAAGCTTCACCCAGTCTAGGATTATTATTGTCTTAATAAGGGTACTGTCAAAAACAAGTACTTACTCCCCCTGATTCAGGAGCTCATTAATAAGACACATACATTTAGGGTTTTCACTAAGTTGGATGTTTAATAAGGATACAATAATATTCAGATCCAAGACAGAGATGAGTAGAAGACTGTGTTTCAAACTAATCACAGATTGTACAAACTAACTGTAATGTTCTTCAGACTAACTAACTTGCCTACAATGTTCCAGTCATTTATGAATCACATTCTCACAGATCTGATTGACTCAGAGTATGTTAGTGTGTATTTAGACAACATTCTGATCTTTACTCAGACAGTCAAGCACTATTACTAACTGATCCAAGTGGTTCTACAGTAGCTCTAAGATAATAAACTGTTCCTCTAAGAAGTAAAGTACTCTTTTGTACAGGAATCAGTAGATTATCTAAGCTTTGTAATTAGTGGAGGAGAGGTCTACATGGATCCAGCAAAGGTAACTACAGTTCAGAACTAGCTACAACCTCAGAACCTGAAACAGGTCCAAGTATTCCTTAGGTTTGTAAACTACTATTAACACTTTATTCAAGGCTTCAGTACTATTGTCTGGCCCCTTTACAATCTTACTAGTAAAGATGTTCCTTAGTAATAGGATGATCAGTAGTAGTCTGTGTTTGAGTCCCTCAAGCAGGCTATCACTAGTAAGCCTGTATTAGTAGTTCTGACAGTTATAGACAAGTTCTAAGTTGAAGCCAACTCTTCTGACTTTACAAATAGAGCAGTACTGTCCTAGTTCATTGACAGAAAGTAGTGTCTGATAGTGTTCCAATCAGAATCCCTCTCTGTAACAGAACAGAACTACCTTATTTATAATAAGGAACTCCTTACAATTGTCCATTCCCTAAAGGAGTAGCATTAATATCTCCTTAGTACTGTACAGAAGTTTAAGATTTAGAGTAATCACCTTAATCTCTAGTACTTCTAAGCACCTCAGAAGCTCAACTACTACTAAGCCTGCTAGATGTTAGAACTGTAGGACTACAACTTTGTACTGACCCATAAACTCAGAACACAAATGACAAAAGCTGATTTACTCTCAAGACAAGTAGGTTATGAAAGGGGGGAGAATAATAACAAAAATCTTGTTCTCCTAGACAATTCCTGTTTTGCATCCAAGACAATCTAAGAGATCCAACTCAAATCTGAGGATGTTGACTTTGTCACTCACATACAGTAAACTCTAAGACACACACAGGACCAGGTTGTAGTAAAGTAGTTAGAGAAGTAGGCTAGGGATTGGAAGGAGGATGAGAATGGACAAGTTTACTAAGAAGGCTGACTGTACATTCTGAAGGATTGGAAACTGTAAGAGGACATTATCTGAGCTCATTATAACAATCCAACCACAGGACATCTAGGCTGACACAAAATGCAGGAACTCATTACTTAGAACTACTAGTAGTTAGGAATGTAGAGGGAAATCCTGAAGTATATAACTAGTTGTGATACATACTAACAGACTAAGGCCTACCAGACAAGGGTTTGGGCTCCTCTACATCTGTATCAGATTCTGGATCACTCTTAGGAAGAAGTCTTAGTAGACCTGATTAGTAAGCTACCCAAGTCTTAGGGTTACAACACTATCTACATGATTGTTGACTGATTCTCTAAGCAAGTCTATACAGTTCTGACCCAAACAGAACTCACTTCTGAAAGTATAGTGTGTATCTATCAGGATCATGTCTTCCAGTTGTACAGACTCTCTCAGAAGCTCATTCACAATTGTAGACCACAATTCAAGTCAAAATTCATACAGGACTTGTATACACTTCTTAGAATTCAAGAGAACCCTTCTACTGTATATTACTTACAGACTGACAGTTAAACTGAGTGAGTCAATCAGGAGATCAAGCTCTATCTCTAGATGTTTATTAATCATCAGTAATCAGATTAGTCTGAATAGTTAGCTCTGACAGAATTCATACACAATAACTAGCAACACTCTGTAATAGAACAGTCTCTATTCTTTCTCAATTATGAGAGACATCTGTACTAGGGGACAGTTCTGAACCAGAATGTCAGTTCTGAATCTATAACAGACTTTGTAGAACAAATGTACAGAACTAGAGAGGATACACAAGCTCTTTTAGAGAAGACAGTATAGGTTATAAAGTAGAACTATGATTGAAAGAGGTCTACAGCCAAGAATTACCAGCCTAGTAACAAGGTTATACTAGAAGCTACTAATCTGACCTCAGATTGTCTAATGAAGAAGTTGGACAACAAGTGCTTCAGACCCTTTGTTATTGAAAAGAAGGTTAGTGTCTCTGTCTACAAACTCTAACTTCTAGCAACATGGAAGTACATACACCTAGTGTTTAATAAGGTTCTGTTGTCTCAGTACTACAATCCTAGTTTTCCTTTACAACAAAGACCCCCTCTGCCTCTACCAGAACTCATTAGCTCTAAACTGGAATACAAAGTAGAGTACATAGTGGATACTAAGCTACTGTGTAGAAAACTCAAATTCCTTGTTTACTAGAAAGGGTACCCAGTTGAGGAGTATACTTGGGAACCTACTAAGAACCTTGTCTATACTTCTAAAACAATCTAAGATTTCTATCAGCTTTATCCTGGTGCTCTGTACAAACTCAGCTAATAAGCTTAGACTCCTACAGGTCTTTTTAGGACAACTCTGACTGACTACTTATATAATTATAGTACATAGTAGCCTTTTATAAATAGAGTAAGTGTTAGTAACAGTATAGAGGGGACCTGAAGGCTCAGTAAGGGGACCTAGGCTACAACTATCCTACACAACAGAAATACAGAATGTAAGCACTGGAACATAGTCAGAACTTGCAGAACAGGCAGAGAGAGAGAGTGAGACAAGAGTAGAGTATATAGAGTGAGTCTAAGAGTACAGGACTACCTAGAGTAGATAAGATCAAGACTACAGGACCAGTCTGATCTTGTACACCTATATATACTAAACTATACAAGAGTACTCAGGGAGTATGAGCTACTAAGAATGATAAGCCACAAAGAATGAAAGAAAGGAAGGTTAAAGATAAAGGTATAAAGAATGAAGGGATAGACAAAGGGTAAGAGACTATAGAATGAACAAAGAATGAAGGGGTGGTCAAAGGAATAGAATGATGAAGTAAGGAAGGGTAGTAGTAAGAGTCAGTACACATATAGTCTATAGACAACACTCTTAAGGAATGAAAGTCCTAAGTTCTAGTACAGAAGGGTGCAGAACCCTTAGAACTGAAGGTACAAGAGTAGAGAACTGTAACATTACCCCTCCTCTAAAACCAATTGTCCTAATTGGTAAACATTGGACTTGGTCAGTAGCTCAGGTATAGGTCAGAACAGTAGGGCTTGGAAATCTGTGAGGCAAAAAGTTAAGACTTAATCATTGTTTATTTTTCAAGAACAGTTATTTTTAAGACTATAATTAGTAAGTATTAAAGAAAACATAGTACAATTTTTTAATATATATAGTCTGGTTATATTTTTCTTTTCTTTTTCTCTGAAACTGTCTTATGCCTCTCCTAACTCTAGGGAGAATAATGAGAGAGAGAGAGAGTAGAACAGTACTAGTAGAGTACTAAACACTAAGCTTAAAGACTGTAAAACATATAAAGACTAATAAGACAAAAGTATTTATATTACAGTCAGTAACAAGAACTTAGAGAGTATAATAAGACACACCTTTGTTGTAGTCAGTAAACAAGAACTGGTGTAACAAAGGTGTAAACATAAGCTTTATATACTAGAGAAGAAAGGAAAGTAGTTCAGATTAAAAGAATGTGTAATTGTTATAGACTATATTTCTGTGCAGGAATTACACCTCTTGTTGTAGGTTCACAGGCAACAGGCAGGTCCTTAACCATGTAACTACTGGTCCCAGGCATAGCCTCTGTCTTTACTCTACTAGGAGTATATCCCTAGGAGTGTTGACAGTACTTACACTCAGTAGAGGGGGAGTTAATGCCCCTAAGAGCAGTTTAATGTGTTTAGATTTCGAGGTAAAGAAGGTAGTAGTGTTGTGTAAAGATTTATATAAGAGAGCAAGTATGTTGTTACAGCTAGTTCACAAGCTGTCCTCAAATAAACTGTTATTGAGTACAATACTCTTTACACAATAGATGAGGCTCTTTTTATACTACTTTAATTAGGATTTTATCCTCCTATTTCTTTGTGAGCTAAGTGGTTCCATTCCTCAGGTGGTCTGTACATTATGTCACAGTATTTTTAGTATGTTGTCATATGTTTTTATGATGTGTATTAGTGATTTTGTATGTTCAAGACATTGGTTGTTTCTGTTTCAGGATAAGGATCAATGTTGAATCTTTCTCACCACATGCTTCTTACACAGCCTTCATGTTTGATTCCTTAGGAGTGCTTCTCTTCCTTAGCTAAGTTTAATTAGCCTTTTTTGTGATTGGCACTGTTAATTCTGAGTTCCAGGTGGCTCTGTCATTAAGTGCCTGTGTAGTATAATGAGCTTTGTATAAGGCTTGCCTGCCTTACACCATTTGTTGAGTACATAGGGGTCTTCAGATCTGAGTTCTATAGATCCAAGGTGTTTGTGTCCTTGTAGTATTATTGGGTAGTGATCTCTGTATATTACTTTAATATTGTACTGCTTTGTTGGTCCTTCACAATGGCTAGTTGTTAGTACAGCACAACTGTGTGTTCTATCATCTTAGATAGTACTCTATATTGAGGCAAATATTTGTACTGTATTTTCCTTGTAATCTTAGTGTGTCTTCATTGATAAATGTAATTGTGCTACTTTGCATTCTTTGTGTATTGTTGGGTTGTATATTTTGTGTATATGCATTTTGAACAATGCTTCCTTCCTTTTGCATTTTATTCCTTCATGTATAATATGTTGTAGTTAGTGTTGTGGTTGATTGAATAGTATTTGATATGCTACTACTTGCATTGTGTTTCTTTCTGTTTGTATGCTTTGTGTTTTGCAGATTTGTCAATCCTAGCACATTTGATATGTCATTATTGTTTGTATGTGTTCTTAAAGTTGTGTCATATGATTACATTTCTGGCATAGTTTCTGTGTGCTTTGTAGTGAAGTCTGGTTTTCCTTGTTATGTACCATTACAAATCCTTCTGAATCCTTTCACTGCCCCCTTCTCAAGTGATTAACTAATGTTGATCACCTAATGAGGATGGATTTGTATTTGTGAGTAAAGATGCTTGGTTTTTTACAAATTGTTGCTTCTCCTATTGCTTCTAAGATGGTGCATGTCATTTAGAATACTTTGTTTAGATGTTAGCCCTAGTAGCACAGTTGGTAAAGTCATTACAACAGCTTTAGAGTGTCATCATGTAGTTGTGGATTCTATTTCTGTCTATTGGTCTACTTGCCCTAATAGGGATAGCTACTACAACAGTAGAAGTAGTTCTGTACAGGTGAGAGTAGTGCAAGCCTTATATAGTAAGTATTCAGTGTCAATCTTGCCTTAGAGGTATGCTGACACAGCTGGTAAGCTACAAAGTTTCCATTTAGGAATGCTTCTACATTTGAGTCCTTGTCTAGGCTTGAATGTAATGAATATTACAGACAATACAATACTGGAATCCTGGCAGTTCTTAGTTGAGACTGTGGTTACAGTTTGGGTTCTAGATAGAGTGTATTATAGATCTTCATAGAATATACCCTTGACTCCCAGATTCAGCATGTTGTAGGAATGGTGATATTACAGTTGCTTGTTGTATGTCTTAATATAGTAAGTAGTAGTAATTTCTACTTTCATACAACTGACAGATTTGGGATTGTAGTAATCCTAATACAAGAATTGTAGGGAATTCTACTTAGGGTTGCTCTAGTGATTGTATTTTGAAGCTGTTGTTTTGTAAGAATTCTTGAGATTGCCTTTTCTTGTTTTTAGCAAATGATTTCTTTTTGTATATACTGATTTGTAAGTTTATTTCAGAGAGGCTTTTGTACTTATAGTACTCATACATGTATTATTTTGTAAAGTATTGAGTACCATTAGTTACCAAAATCCTTCTGAAATAAACTTGACAAATCTACAACAACAAAAGATTTTATAATAATAATGGTTCTTTTTAAATTTTTATTTCTTATTATAGTACTGTAGGTAATGAGATAGTAGGTAGATGTGGATTTTCTAGCATTCTGACATCCTGCTCCAGTTGTTGTACCATAAGTAGTGTACTCATTGGTAGGGGCAGGATTTGTAGTAGTGAAGTGTATAGTAGTGCTAGTGTATGTAGGGTCATTTCTTGTTTACTTTCTGGTTCCAGGTCCAAGTCCTGTATTTTTGTAATTGAAGGACTTTGTGCATTTGGTGGTGGTAGCCAGGGTGGTTAGATGAGTGGATGAGTATTGTACCATTTTTGGATAATATCTTGAATCATGGCTGTGTAATAATTATGTGTGTACTAATACATAGCTGTTGTGTCTTAAATGTATTTGTTATAGTAGAGTATTTTGTGCATTACAGTTTGAGTAGCTTGTACACTAGTCATATGTAAGGCTATGAATGTACCAAATTGCAGCCTGAACAAAGTGATTTGCTGAGCAGTATAAGCAATCTCAAAGCAAACCTTGACACTGTATGTATGGTTGATGTTAAGGATATTTTGGTACTGTAAGTGGTGGCCAAGTTTGTATGTGAGACACAAGAATTCTGATTCTTCTACCATATTTAATGTTGTTGCCCATTCAATAGTGAATTGAAAGTGTTCTCCTTTGATTTGTAGGGCTGGTAGGTATTAATATTATAGTGTTGAGATTACACTGTATGTTACTGTGAAATTATTGAATTCTTATTCATAGTATTGCCCTGTATGGTTTGATATGTAGTTTCAGCTGAGTAAGCAGAGATAGGTTCAGTTTGGCTATTGATATTGGAGATGAGGAGGGCAGTGAGAGAAGGGGAGGTGATAGTCTCAGTAGACAGTTACAAGACAAGGTATATTATAATTAGTAGTGTATGTCAATGTTTGGACTAGGTTGTGAATTGTCAGGTTGCTTATCACTACTATTAACCATTGTTTTTGTTTTTGTTTTATATTGTAGTTGTTTGACCTTGTGTTTTTATTACTTGGTTAAGTGTTTAGTACTTTCCTAGGGCTTTTCAGAACCATTAAGGTTCTGGTTTAGGTTTGATACTTTGGGGGCTATTTTGGTAGTATTCTTAGAGTCATTCTACAGTGTTGTATAGATTTTCGATTGGTTCCCAAGTATACTCTCTGTATCCCCTCCATTTGATCAAGTATTCAATTTTGTTTTGTTTTGTTTGTTGTACTACTTCTATCTTTTCAACTTTGTATTCTAGAGTTCTGTCAACTTCTATTAGGGGGGGTTGTGTGATTACTTCTTGTCCTGGATAAGATTTACTCCTGTAAGGTATTAGGAGGGAAGCATGGAACACCAGGTAGACTGTAATTGTTTTTAGTAACTTTAATCAGTATAATATGTTTCTGATTTTTTGTTCCACCAGATAGGGTCCAGTGTATTGTACTTCCAGTTTTCTTTTTGGTAATACTATAGAGAAGTTTTTCATATTAATTAAAACCAAATCATTTGGTTTATAATTAGGTATGGGTTCTTGTTTGAGGTTTACATATAGGGTTATAGTGGTTTTTACTTGTTTAAGCATGTCTTGTGCTTCTGCTTGTGCTTCTTCTAATTCTTTCAAGTAGTCCTGTACTATAGGTATATTTCCCTCATAAGGTGTCATTTCTATAGTTGGCTCCTTCCTAGTACCAGTTTGAAAGGGGTCTTCTTTGTAGATGAACTTTGTGTATTGTTATATATGAACTTAGTAATTGGTAGTAGTTCAGCCTAGTTAGTCTTTTAGGGGTTAGTGTAACATCTGAGGTATTGTTCTAGGGTTTGATTTACTTGTTCTGTTTGTCTGTCTGTCTGTGGATGATATGCTGTACTAGCCTTCCATTTGATTCCTAAGTTTTCTAATAACTTCTGTATGAATTGTAAGACAAATTGAGTTCCTTAGTCTGAGATAATAAATTTTAGAGTCCCTTAGTCTTTAAATATGTAGTGTATGAACATATTAGCTACTGTCTGAGTGTCTGGTACTCCTCAGCATGGTATAAATTTAGCCATTTTTGTAAGTCAGTTGACTACCACAAATATAGTAGTAAAGCCTTCATTAGTTGCTAGTAGATCTGTAATTAGATTGTATGAGATTGATTGAAATAGATGTTCTAGAGTATCTAACAGTTGTAATAGGGGTTGTGTGTACCTTCTCAGTGTTTTGGTTTGTTAACATATGTTGCATGTATTAACATATTCTGTTACCTCCTGTTGTAGATTTGACTACTAGTAGTCTTATAGTATTTTTTCCAGTGTTTTATCAATTCCTATATGTCCTACAAGTTTATCATCATGTTTCTTCTGTATGATTGTACTTCAAAGTATCCCTCCTTTGTCAGGAGGTATCCATATACATCCTTGATAGTAATGGAGCCTGTTTACAATTTTATGATTAGGTTCCTAGTTAGTGTGTGTTTGTTCAATTTCTTTAAGTTCTTCCTCAGCTAATTACTGTTTATAGGCATGTTTGATAGAGTTGCCCAAGACTGTGCCTATTATTGTTGATTCTGTAATACATAAGTATTCTCTGTTGATATTAGTGTTTTGAAGTTTGGTGGACCACACAGATTCCAGGATTATAATTTTAGCTTTTGTTTCTATCTCTTTCTCCAATCTGTGATCTAGTCTCTAAGATAGTGTATCTGCTGGATTCTTCTTTCCTTCAATATGCCTTATTTGGTAATTGAATAGGCTAAGGAAGTACATTCATTAAGTTTGCTACTAGTTCATCTCCTGAGTGTTTCTGAAGTAAATTAGGTTTTGATAGTCTGTTCAAATAGTTACTGGTTCTTTAGTTCCTTATACTAGATGTTGTTAAAACTTAAATACTACAATTATTACCTATAGCTCTTGATTGTGAGTTTGCTAATTCTGTTCTGTAGGTGTAAGTTTTTTCAAATAGAATGCTATTGGCTATAATACTCCTGTTTCATCCTCTTGTTCTAGGGTAGCTCCTATCCCTACTACTGAGGCATTCATGGTTATTGTATACAGTTTGTTAGGGTCTGGTACAGCTAGCACCTCTCCTCCAGAGAATGCTTTCTTTAGTTGATCAAAAGCTGTTTAGTGTTGTTCCTCCTATTTGAATGCTTGTTTCTTCTTTTTGAGTTTGTGTAGTAGTGCTACAATGATTTGCATATTTTTGATAAATTGTGAGTAGAAATTGTAGAATCTGAGGAATCATTCTACATGCTTTGATTTAGTCAGAGTCAGCCATTCCTTTATTGCTAATTGTTTGTATGGGTCCATTTTTATTCTGTCTTTCCTTATGATAAATCCTAAGTAGTCAAGCTCTTGTTGTAAGAAATGGCATTTGTTGATTTTTAAGTAAATGTCTAGTTCTCAGCATTTCTGTAAGACTTGTTGTAAGAGTCTCTAATGATCTCAAGGGGTAGTTGATTTTCCTATAATGTTGTCCAAATATATTAATATTTCATGTGATTGAATCCATTGTTCAAAGTTATTGTTCATGAATTTTTAGAATACAGATGGAGAATTCTTCATTCTGAACATTATTACAAGTAGTACATAAATCTGGTTTTTAACTTTGAATGCTGCTTTCCATTTGTCAGATTTTTGTATTTGTAGATTGTTGTATCCAGATCACATATCTAATGTAAAGAAGTATTTTCCTCCTAGTAGCTTGTCAGGTAATTTGTACATGATTAGTATTGGATATATGTTAGGTATTGTTATTTTGTTGATGTTACAATAATCAGTTACCATTTGAGCTCCTCTGTCTTTCTTTCCTACAAAGAATACAGGTGTAGCTACAGGGCATAATTTGTCTGGTTGAATTTTGTGTATCCATCCTTTCTATAGCATATCCTTTATATATTTGTCTACTACTTGTTCTTCATTAGGTGCTAGTGGAATGGATGGTTGTCTTTTAGGTAATAGCTTTTCTGGGTCTAAGTCAATAGGCATATCCTATATTGTATACTCTGGTAATTGTCTTGACTTGTCTAGGTCAAAGACATTAGCAAAGTCCTTGATTTTGTTTGGCAGCTTTTCTCTCTAGGAGATATTCTGTTGTTCATTTTTTATTTTCATTTGATTATAGATTTGGGATTTTGTAGAAGCCTTGTTGTAAGTTGTTGTAACTTGTTGTAATTGGTTGTTACTTTTAGTATTCATGTCTTTGTCATTTTTGGGCATAGTGATAATAGTTGGATCTAGAGGTATAGTAAGTATAGTTGGAGAAAAATGTATAGGGACATCTGTAAGTGTTGGTTTTATCAGTTTATGTTAATAGTTAAGAGGTTGTATATTGCTATAATTGTCCAGTACTAATATTGCTAGATTGTTTTCTCCTAATATTTATGCCTAAGGTCTTCTTGGTTAAGTTTTGGTATTTTCTTCTGCTTCTCATATCCTTTTTGGTATAAGTATGTTTTCTCTACTTTTGGACCTTAGTCTTCTAACCCTTGTAACCACTTGTGTCCAGGGCCTACTTCTTTCTAGGATTGGTTCCCTGCATTCATTAGGTACTAGTACTTCAATCTCTTCTTCTTTAGGCCTTTTCTTCTTTCTAGGCTTTCTTTTCCTTTTTCAGTGTACTCTGATTTGTTTAATCATAATCCTTATGGTTCTTCCTTACTGTTCCAGTTTAGCTCCTTTCCAATTGATCCCTGAGTTCCTTACACATAGGTAGTCTATTCCTAGTATCACATTGTCTAATACTATACTTGTAATAGCTATTGTTTGTTCCCATTTATCCACTTCCATGTAGATTGTTACTTTGATTGTATGGGTTAATTTTCTATTTGAATTGGTTGATCCATTAGTATTAGTGACAGTTCTAGGCCAGTCCAATCTTTGAGCTTTAAATTCATTTCCTTTTTGAAATGATTTATCCATTACTGAACAAGTACTCCCTGAGTCTATGAGTACAAGCATTTGTATCCATTAGGTTCCATTATATATCCATATTACTATTTGGGGGTGTCTTCCCTGTATTAGTAGGTTAGACTCTCTTTTGACCTTTCCAGTTCTAACTATTACTAGTAGTCTTGAACAAAAGGTGGATTGCCCAAATCTTTTAGATACTGTCCTTTGTATTAGTAGGTGTATCCTTAGTTGTTTCCAGGTATATCACCTCTGTTTGCTGTCCATTTTGTATGATTGTAATGTATGTATTAGCTACATACATTACATTGTTTATCAAAGTTTGTCTTTCTAATTTGATTAGCTGGGTACTGTCCTTTTTGGTGTAGTGGTTTCCCTCCATTATTTCTGTCTTTCAAATAGATAGTCAGCAGTCCACAGTCTCTAGCCTAGTGTCCTAGTTGTCCACAATTGTAACATCTTGTGGATGCTAAAGGTTGTCTATCTGTTTTTGGTTTTTGTTTTTTCCAGTTTTGTTTTAGTTTTGGGCTGAAGTTTTGTGTGTTAATATCTATTGTGTCTGGATTTTTATAATTTTCTTGAATTGTTAGACAATAAACAAAAGTATCTCCCTATTTGTATTTTGGTTCATAGTTAGTAGAGTGTATGAGAGTTTGTACTTCCATTGTATAAAGGTAGTTTTGAATTCTTATTATCCACCAGTTGAGACTTTCTTCATATAGTTTGTCTGCTACAAATATAATTCTATAGCAGACTGAATCTGGTAGGGACAATATAAACTTTGCTTTTCTAGCTACATTAGGATACATAGTTGTTAGTACTAATAAGGTTAACCTTTAGAATTTGAGTAGAAAGTTTGCCAAGTTTTTCAGGCAATAGTCTTTGCATTTTATTCCTACTAGTTTCTAGAGGTTAGCTGTATCTTTATCTCTTACCATACCTGTTCAATAGCTCTTTAGAAACACTATAAATTTTCCTAGGTTTGAAAACATGCCTAGTACTAAAGGTTACAGTTTGGTTATAGTTCTGTTACTTTCTACCTTGATTTGTACATAACTTTGGATCCAATTGAATACAGTATCTTTGAGTGATAATGCCAAATAATATGCTTGTTTGGTTTTGTTTGTTATTCTATTTAGTTCCAGCTGGATCATGTTTGTACTGAGCTAAGAGTCAAATCCTTCATTTGGTTTTCTATAATAATATGCTAATTTTAATTTTACTACATTAGTAGCAGCCAATGTTGATACTGTTAACAGTGTGTTGCCAGTTTGGGTTGATGTAGATACTGATAGATTTGTATTAGCCATTAAGCATCTACTAATGAATCTTGTAAGGATGTCCTAGTTCCTTCTATAGCTGTTTCATAGGTTACTTCCACTGTAGGTTCTGTAACTGTTTCTTCAGCTATAGTTTCCAATACTGTACTGTTTGTTTCTATAGGCTCCCCTGGTAGAGGAACCAGTTTCAGAACTTCCTCCATTTGAAATGCTGGTCTGAAGGTTACTGTCATAAGTGTTGAATCTCTTGAGTTCATTACTACTATAAATGCCTCTAACATTCATTCAACTAGTCTTGTGTTCTGTATTACTTGTTGAGTATTAACACAAAACTGTACTATATTTTTTGTAACCTTCTAGCTATATATTACTACTTTTTCTTCTAGGTCTTGTAATTGCTTCTAGCTTTCCAACTAGTGTTTGTATTCTTGTTGTGTCAACTTTAGCTCTACATTCTTAAGTGCTCCTTCAAGTCTATAGAGCATATTATGTAACTTTCCTATTTTGTGATTTTCTGACACACCTGGCTAGTCAATTATCAATCCTCTGTGTCTTTCCAGGTTTTAATGTATATCTGTACATTCTAAGTTCTGCTGCAAGTTCTACTACTGCTTGAGTCTCCTTATTCATTGTTTCATTCCTTCTGTTGTCTCCTCAGGTAATCCTGTATAGCTAAGTAATGTAGTAACTAGGGATAGAGGTGGGGATCTAGTCTCTATTAGAATAGTCCTGTAGTGTATTGATCCAGGAATGGTCCTTGATAGTAGTAAGGACCCTCTCTTGTAGTTACTACTAGATAGAGAGGCTAATAGTCTGTACTACTACACACTACTGTAAAGATGGTTGTTTTGGTATATTCTGGTTTGTTTTGCAAAGCCAGTTTATACTTTTTATTTTAACATATTACTATTATGTTCTAGCAGATTGTTTGAAACAGGCTACAACAGTGTAATACTTTACACAATAAGTGATTGTACTCAATAACTGTTGTTATGGACTATATTTCTGTGCAGGAATTATACCTCTCATTATAGGTTCACAGGCAACAGGCAGGTTCTTAACTATGTAACTACTAGTCCTGAGTGTAGCCTCTGTCTTTACTCTACTAGGAGTATATCCTTAGAAGTGTTGACAGTACTTGTACTCAGTAGAGGGGGAGTTAATGCTCCTAAGAGTAGTTTAATACATTTAGATTTTGAGGTAAAGAAGGTAGTAGTGTTGTGTAAAGATTTATATAAGAGAGCAAGTATGTTGTTACAGCTAGTTTACAAGCTGTCCTCAAATAAACTGTTATTGAGTACAATACTCTTTACACAATAGATGAGGCTCTTTTTATACTACTTTAATTAGGATTTTATCCTCCTATTTCTTTGTAAGCTAAGTGGTTCTGTTCCTTGAGTGGTCTGTGTACTATGTTGTAGTATTTTTAGTATGTCACTATATGTTTTTATGATGCATATTAGTAATTTTGTATGTTTGAGACATTAGTTGTTTCTGTTTCAGGATAAGGATCAATGTTGAATCTTTCTCACCACATGCTTCTTGCACAGCCTTCACATTTGATTCCTCAGGAGTGCTTCTCTTCCTCAGCTAAGTTTAATTAGCCTTTTTTGTGATTAGTACTGTTAATTCTGAGTTCTGGGTGGCTCTGTCATTGAGCACCTGTGTAGTATAATGAGCTTTGTGTAAGGCTTGCCTGCCTTACACCATTTGTTGAGTACATAAGGGTCTTCAGATCTGAGTTCTATAGATTCAAGGTGTTTGTGTCCTTGTAGTATTATCAGGCAGTAATCTCTGTATATTACTTTAATATTGTACTGCTTTGTTAGTCCTTTATAATGGCTGGTTGTTAGTACAGTACAACTGTGTGTTCTATCATCTTGGATAGTACTCTATATTGAGGCAAATATTTGTACTGTATTTTCCTCATAATCTTAGTGTGTCTTCATTAATAAATGTAATTGTACTGCTTTACATTCTTTGTGTATTGTTAGGTTGTATATTTTGTGTATATGCATTTTAAACAATGCTTCCTTCCTTTCACATTTTATTCCTTTATGTATAATATGTTGTAGTCAGTGTTGTGGTTGATTGAATAGTATTTGATATGCTACTACTTGTATTGTGTTTCTTTCTGTTTGTATGCTTTGTGTTTTACAGATTTGTCAATCCTGGTACATTTGATATGTTATTATTGTTTGTATGTGTTCTTAAAGTTGTTAGATATACTCACTTTACTAGTCCTAATCCTTAGGAATAGTAACAGAATAGAGTATAGAGGGTAAGACTTGTAGACT
>NW_006760394.1:1685953-1686567 GCF_000271605.1 Fomitiporia mediterranea MF3/22 | reverse complement strand
GGTAACTTAAGTTGATAAAACTATCTTTTTGAGAGCCAAACTGGCCTCCTTATATACCTTTTACTAGAGTAATGTTACTTTAGTGACTTTAGTAACTCCCTTCACTGTTGTTCCTATGAAGTGAAGCTGGCTAATCCTTTAGACTGTATGCTACACTAGTTTGTGTCTTCTATTAATCTGCTAACCCTGGTTTGTGTCTTCTTGTGTTCTAGATTAATCTTCTAATGACTCCTTTACTGTATTGTTATATCTTCTATACTTCCTCTCATACTTCTAATAACTCCTTATGAGTCCTCCTGACTAGTTATACTATGTAAGCTGTGTAATGCTTTTCCCATAAAGTAGAGTTCTCTATTGTTCTTATGACTCTGTCTGACTCAACCTGTACTTCCTGTACACTAGTTTGTAATACACTTTCTCATAAGGTGGAGTATTATGACTTCTAATGACTCCTTATGACTCTTATAATATAAAAGGCTGTACTTCTGTACTGCCCCTAGAACTTACAACCAAAGTTCTAGACTGTCTTGTGTACACCCTAGAACTGACAACTAATGTTCTAGATCTTTCCCTAAGTCTTCTTCAATAGACTTAGTTTTAGGAGACAATTTATC
>NW_006760394.1:1674350-1677884 GCF_000271605.1 Fomitiporia mediterranea MF3/22 | reverse complement strand
GGATGAATACAATCTATTACAAGTATTATACTAACTTTGTATAATAGTCTAAAGTATTATGCTTACATTACATTTTTATTATAATTTCAAAGAAAGAATTATATTTATAATATAATAATGTAACAATAACTATTGTTACCTTATAATTTATGTAAAAGGTATATTAATGTATATAATAGTGTAAGAGTACTTGTTATATCATTATTATCTTAATAAAAGTATACTATAAGTATATAATATGTATATTATACTTAGACTATTTATACAAATAGTTTACAATATTTGTAAAAAATATTTCATCTACAGTGAAACCTGTCAATAAGCATACTTGTAGTTTAGCATTTCCTCTCAATAAGTATGAAAAATTTGATCCACCAAGTTGGTAGGCAGGAAAATAGAGGTATATTAAGTATAAAGGGCATTAAGTATTAAGTATTAAGGTGTGAGATTGAGAATATGCTTAATTAAAGGAAATTTTGGGTCATGTGACAGTACAGATTATAACCCAGAGAGAGCCACTTTTTGTACAGGCCACCTCCATTTTGTAAAATAAATGTGTAATGTAATGAAAACCACTATTAAAACTTATTGTTTATCATGTCTAAGGAGCTTGGATGTGTACAGAACCTAGATAGAATACTCAAGGATGCTAGTGAAATTGTTTTCACTTATTCTAGAGAAGCTTCCCCTATCAATCTCTCAGCTCTGCTTCTAGATATCCATGCTTCCACTAGTATTCATCCACAAACAAGTACAGTCAATGATACATCTCTACTAAAGGATTCTGCCCATGGCAAAGCACTAAAGTTGAAGCATTAAAAGCTATGTGGAGGCTGTCCAATTACTTTCAAAGCTTAATACACTCTTTCAGAGTAAGATTAGTACTGAGTTTACTGAGGCTAGAGCACTTTTTCCAAAGCTTACAAGAAACCTATGTAAGAAAATAAATAGTTCTCTTGAACAGACTGATATTCAGTTGTTTTTTAAGTAGACAATGTATTATTAAGTTATGTACTACAAATAAGGAAATTTTATTACTTTACTTAAGCTACTGTCAACAAGCATAACCTCTTATTAAGCATGGCCTTACCTGTCCACAGTGGGTCATGCTTAATGACAGGTTTCACTGTACTTGTAATAATCACATTAGTGTGTTTAGAAAGCTATATACATGTCATATTATTTTTTACTATATTATAAAGTAGATCAATAATTTTATTTTATACCTAAATACAATAATTGAATTGAAATGTTCTATCAGTTGACAACTAATATTATAGTTGCTTATGTAATCAACTGCTGAAGATTGAGAGTATACAATGATGCATTTCTCTTTGTCACTCCTTTACATCCTACCTTTACTATCTTCTCAACCCTCTACCCTTAATACTATATTGTTACTTCTGTTCTCTGAGTCTAGTCAAGTCCTCCACTTACAAGCATTCTACTAGTAGGCACTCTGCCTACTACAACATAGGTAATAAACATTACTATACTTGTCTCTCTAATGTCAGGGAAAAGTCCATTTTCTTATATAGCTTTATAGTTCTTATATAGTAGAATACACATTATTTATAAATTATATAGTAACTGTAAGAATTTTAATAAGGTTATAAAGTAAAGATAATTCTTATACATCTTATAAAGGTTCTAAAAGTATTATTAATAAATATAATACAGTATATGTATTATAATAGCTTTATATATTGAGTAAATATATTTTAACAAAAATATAATAAGAGTAAATACTTTATTATAGTATTTTACTTGAAGAAAAAGACTTGTGTCTACTATATAATATAATATAAAAGCAAATTCTACACTTATAATGTGTACTAAAGTTCTATTAATGTTTATAATAAATAGAAACTCTGTTTGAGAGGTTATAAACTTAATAAATGTATAGTACTCAAATGTAACATGTATATTATAATAGTATAGTAAATATAAAGTGAGTTACTTAGCTTATGTAATGGTTGAATATTACATGAGACTTTACTTAAATCTTGAGTGCTACACTCACTCTTGTTACTGCTTACCTTTGACCTCTGCCTACCCTCAACCCTCTGCCTTGTAAATGGTAGCACTTATTGCTTTTGTTCTCTCCAGTCCAGTCCTCTGCTTGTTAGTAGGCACACTGTCTACAACTATATAGACAATAAACATTACTCTACTTGTCTCTCTAATCAGTTGTTGTGATACCTGTGTTAAGCTCAGATCCTGTAACAACACAACCCAGCCCCAACATTTCTTTTTAGGGACCTATGCTAGTAATATACTATACTATACTATACTATACTATACTATACAGCTGACTTCAGCATCCCCTACTGCCTTTAACATAAAGTGTAAGTAGCCAGTCTATTTCATAATAAGTACTATAATAGATACTCATCTCTCTCTCCCCAACTTTTTTGTCTCCCTTCTACTCCTCTACAGTTGCCTCTCCTTCATTGTCCTCCTTTTCTTTTAGTTTGCCTTCCTTTTTGAATTCACATTTGTACATCTGTATTGTTTCTAATGCTGAACAATTTCTTTAATAATTCCATACATTTGTGTACTTCTTCCTACTCTGTAGTACAAGTAACAATCAGTAAGCACACACTTGTAACAATGTTCATGTATGACTACTCCTAAGGTGTAATCCTCCCTCTGACCCCTTACATACTTTCCTTCCCCACCCACCATTCTATGCTTAATGTGTATTTACATTACCTAGTACTGTTTATAACACTGTTTCAAATAACAGAAGTAGTGGCCTACTACTCACCCCTTCTGAGCTGAGTCTGTCCACACCTTCCACTTCTCCTTCTCCCTTCAAGCCAGAACGTCCCAGAGATACACCTTTACAGTCATCCCTAACCACTCAGTTCACTGTATCTCTGATTGTGAGATGTAGTCAGAGTATGTAATGTGCAGGTACAAATACAGCTTTACTTACAGCCCAAATCATCTTGTTCAACACTCTAGATCATGACCCTAGTACACTACTCACACTTGCTACACACTATCACAATACATCCATCTCCTTGCTCCAGTTAGCCACTCACATTAATACTAATACTCACACTCACACCTTTAGCTAGACAGTCTCACAACTTCTCTCACAAGCATCATAAAAAAGTCTTAAGTATTGTACTTACTTATAATCTCATATATTTTATATATTTTATAAAATTTGTCCAATTACATATAATCTTCCTGGGGGGTTAAGTAATGACAGTACAATGTTAGATAAGTAAGTGAGAATACTTTTAAAACTTGGCAATTTCCATTATAATTTTATAAATTGTCAAGTTATAAAAGTAATTATAACACTTTCTAAGATTACAAGACTAAGACATACTTATTTATTTGAGAAAGTATAATATCTGCTTATAATACTTATAAGTCATTACAAGCGTTTGAATCACTTCCTTTTGCTTTGGATACAATTTTTTTATCAAATAATTAATAAAATATAATTATATTTAATTATTTAATACAAAATAATAAATGATACATTATTTCTACAGTCCTAACCTCTGCACCACC
>NW_006760394.1:1661092-1672293 GCF_000271605.1 Fomitiporia mediterranea MF3/22 | reverse complement strand
TTTTTAGTTTAATAAAAACTTTGTATATTTCATACATTTATATACAATCATTATAATTACATTACAAGTAAAATACAAGTAGTATTTTAGAATGTAATGCTTATGAAATCATTTCATTAGATTACTTTTGCTATTATTAAATACATTTGTTGCGACTTTTTCGTGATGAGTGTAACCTCAACCTACACAACACATACAACCTTACAATCAATAGGCACATGCAATTCAAGTTTCAGGGACTGAGTAACAACTAAGTCTTAGTGACTAAGACCACATCAAACAACCTAAGAACACATTCATTGTCTTCTGTCACAAATGCTGTTTGAAAAAGAACAAGGCAGAGGCTATACTACTCACAGAAGGCAACCTGGTTGTACAACATCAGCATTGAGCTGATCTCTCTAAAACAATCTCATACTAATAGTGTTTACTGTTTGTAGAGGAATGCAAATACTGGGGCAAACTTGTAAAGTAGAGGAAGAAAGAGCACAAGGAGATAAATACCTACAGTATGCCTATCAGTTGTTGTGATTTACTAAGGTAGTGATAGTTTTGTTTCTGTTATAATGTGTTAATATTATGTACTGTTCAGCATTGTTAGTAAAAAATAAAATATTTAAATAAAATATATATTGTATAATAAGCCATTCAGATAAGATATAAACTGTAAATTAACTTATTTAAGGATTATAAGATAGTAGAAGAAGTATTATACTATATCAGAAGAGGGGTGCAATATATACTATTATAGACTTTCCTAAGAGCTATAATTCTTATATCCCTATTGTAAGAACATGTAATGTTTATTAATTCTTATAATATAAATCTGTCTTATTACAACCTTATAGTATCTTTTATATATCTTATCCAATGAGGGGTGTAATAAATGTCATTATAGATAATATTGTTTTTTTACATATTATATATACATATAAGAGTATATAATAATTAAGACTTTTTCCTGACAAATCTGCTGTTACAATGTCTATACTAAGCCTTAGATTCTATACTGATACTACCAAGCTGACTATACTGTCCTTTAACATAAAGTGTAAGTAGCCAGTTCCTTTATAATAGTCTGTACAATAGTTACTCATCTCTCTCCTCCTAACTTTTTGTCTCCCTTCTATCCCTTCTACTCCTTACTCTGCCTCTTACTCTGCCTCTCCTTTATTGTCCTCCTTTTTTTTATGTTCCTCTTCCTTTTTGTATTTGTATTCACACTTCCACATTATTAACTAATACTGAACAACTTCTTTAATAATTCTATGTATTCACATTCTTATTCCTACTCTGTAGTACAAGCAACAATTAATAAGTACATACAAGCATGCTTACAACAATGTCCATGTCAGATTACTCCTAAGGTACAATCCTCTCTCTGACCCTGTGTGTACTCTCCTTCCCTACCTACCATTCTATACTTGACATTCTTGATAGACTCACACTGTGTACCTTTACATTCCTTAGTACTATCTATGACACCATTTTGAATAACAGAAGTAGTAGCTACTACTCACCCCTCCTGAGCCAAGTCTGTCCACACTTTACATATTACCTTCTCTATTCAAGCCAGAATGTCCTAGAGATACACCTTACAATTAATGACTCAGTTTACTACACCTCCTATTAGACACTGTAGATAGACAATAGAGTACATGTATACAGACACAATTTTGTCTACAGTCCAAACCTGCTTGTTTAACACTCTGGATCTTGATCTGTATACACTACTTACACTTACTATACACTGTCACAGTGTGTCCATCTTTTCTTACTTGTTACTACTTACTAATCTAAACCTGTCTCACAGGTACAGCTCTCCCTTTAGGCCAGAACACTCTAGGAATACACTTCTTAGTCAATGGTTCAGTTCACCACACCTCTGATTGTAAGACATAGTCAGAGTATATAGTGTGTATATACAGATACAGTTTTGTCTACAGCTTAAATTAGCTTATTTAATACTCCCTAGTGTACTACTCACTTACTACACACTATTACAGTACATCCATCTTCTCAATCCAGTTACCCACTCATGCTGACAAAGCTCACACTGACACTCTTAGCTAATCAATCTTACAACCTGTCTCACCTCTAATTGTTGTAGATTATAATGTATTTATATAATTTTAATATAATTATAAACTGTTATTTTAATAACAAACAGATATAAGGGAAAATAACTATTATTAAGATATTAAAATGATTTAAGAGCTTTATAAACAATTATAATATTTGTCATAATTAACAAGAGTGATTTAACCTTATAATTTTAGAGATCCATTATAATACATTTTATATATTGTTAAGGAGAATAACTCTTATTTATGTTTACAAATTATACAAACCTTTCAGACTTTATAATGAATTGTAGTACTTTCTCAGAAACTGAGATCTGTTCCAAGTGTTTTTACTTTTTTTACTTTTTTCACTTATTTTATACTATTATAAGGTAGTACAAGAATTTAGACTTTTTCCCAATGGTTCAGAACTAGGAACTGTATACATGACTCAAGGCTGTACAAGAGAGTTCTAGAACAGAACACTCAGAACTCTCAAAACTATAGTAAGCTGTATAGTAGGCTTACACTCTTCCCTCCTCTAAACTACTACTACTATCTGTGTAAGTAAAGGTCTAACTATACACACAAAATGTTTAGAGTAGAGTTCTGAAGCTCAGGCTCAGATTTCTACTCTCTTCCCTGTTTACTCTATCCTTCTTATTTAATAAAGTATTACTAACCTCTACTTTAATAGTACTAGTTAATAATGTAAGAGACTTTGTAGATTTTGTTTATATTATTAACAGGTTTAGAACACACAAGGGCTTAGTCTAGAAACAGGAGGTTATTGTTTAAAACATAACACTTGAAATAGCTTAAATAAAACTCTAGAAAGGTCTGATTTGAATCTAAGAGTTCTAAAGTATACTTAAATCTATCTAAGTTTACTATAATAATAAAGTATAGTCTATTATACTTGAGTATAAACTTAGTAGCTTGACCTAGAGTATTTGCTTAGTAGTTCTACCAGTAGTTCTAAGTTAATAACATTACTTAGTTCTCTACTTAGAACTAATCCTCTTCTACCTAGTACTAGTTTGTATAATAAGTCTACTATATTTTTACTACTAACAGTTAGTCTTAAGTATCTACTACCTGTTAGTAGATCCAGACTATAAAATCCTCTACCTCTGTCCCTAGAGTATTTAGTTCTAGTAGTTTTAAGGATAGAACAAGTAGTAGAACTATATAGAGGGTAGATTCATATTAGAGTTAGAACAGAGAGTATCTAGTAAACATATTTACTAAGTTTATAATATAAAAACAGACTTATAAAAGTCTGAACTTCTATCTCTGTTACTGTCAGTCTATATAAAACTTAAGAAGCTAGTTTACTGTCTTATTTGTATGTTTACTAGCAGTTTTAGAGTAGAATACTATAAACATTTTTAACTTTATACTCATTTATTTATACAAGACAGTTTAAAAGTAGGATAGGAATAAGTAGTCCTAATCTGATACAATTTCTAAGAGTAGTCTGTTCTTACAATACTACTTGTTAAAGAATAGCTCTATAAAGTCTTCTACTATTATTTCTATCTGACAGAGTTTAATTCAAATGTTAGTACTTTTAAGACAATCTGTTGTTATAACTATTCTATTAAACTTATTATCTTTAAGTAGGGGTCTAATAAAGTCTATTACTATACTCTCAAAACAGCTCTTTAGAACTAGTAACAGAGAAAGGAGTCTAGTTAGTTTAAATGTTGTACTCTTATTCTATTAATACACATTACAATCTAAAATATAGTTCTGCTCCAGATTCTAACACATATTTAGCTAGTAATACAAATCTCAGAGTGTCAAGTATGTCTTGTCTGTTCTAAAGTAATCTGACCAGTTCTTGTTTACTGACTACAACAAAGATACCTTTGTCCTGTCAGTCTTTGTGTGTTCTACAATCTTTGAGCTCAGTGTTCAGCACTTTACTAGTACTGTTCCAGTTTAGAACACAAACAGAACTTGTTTCAGAGCTGTAGGTAATAGTTATAGTAGGGTTGTAAAAACTTAACAATTGTTCAGGAAGGCAGGACAGTCTTACTAATGTTGAGACTATGTTCAGGAAGGTCAGAACCTTACTAACAGTAGGAAGGTGTTTAGGAAAGCTGGTAGAACCTTACTAACATGTACTATGACAAAGACTACTTTGTTAATGTCAAAAAAAAGTAGAACAGTACTGGTAGAGTGCTGAACACTGAGCTCAAAGATTGTAGAACATACAAAGACTGACAGGACAAAGGTATCTTTGTTATAGTTAGTAAACAAGAACTTGTAGTACATAATAAGACACACCTTTGTTACAGTCAGTAAACAAGAACTGGCACAACAAAGATGTAGACATAAGCTTTATATACTAGAGAAGAAAGAAAAGTGGCTCAGACTAAAGGAATGTGTAATACAAGTGAAAAAGGAAACTATATATGTGGCTCAGGATTAGGAACTGTATGTATAGTCTAAGGTTACACAAGAGAATTCTAGAACAGAACTCTCAGAACCCTTAGAACTGTGGTAAGCTGTATAGTAGACTTACAATAGTACTAAAAGAACCTTTATTAAGTGTAGAGAGACTATAAGAAAATGCTCAATTTTAGCAAACTTAAATATATAGTAAAATAATATGTATACTCAATATTATGAGTATATTTCAACATGCAAATTAATAACCATGTAATATTATTCATTTGGACCAACTTAGAGTATTATACACTCAGTTTTGAGTCTAGAAAAATTCATACATAAGGAATATAGGGAAAACTCACATATTATATTGTATCTTACTCAAATGTTGCTCAATTTACTTTATTTTTTCTAGGATTTGAAATATAATTTAAAAATATAATTTTTACAACTTAGATCATGTAATTTGGTTAGGTATTAGTTGAATTACAGTAGATTTTGTATTTGAGTGTACTTAGTATAATAAAAATCACAATTTGTATATGTAACAACACTTATAAAAAGGGCTGTAATTAGATAAGGACTACCTCTTTAGTTGTAACTAGCTAGTATTATACTCTTTAAGCCTGTACAAAGTATTGACTCAGTATTACTCATTCTCTTTATGTTCTTTGTCTTTTTATATTTACTTATTATTTTATACTCTCTATTATTCTCTTTCTTTTGTCTCTAAGCCTTCTAATACTCTCTCTATTATAAATACACTCCTTCTCTTACTATAGTTCCTTAGCTTTTGACTCTTCTTGTTTCCTTCTTGTTTTATTATATAAATCCTGTCTTTAGTAGCTTAATAATATAGTTAGTACAAGAGTTATAAGTTATATTTACAGTTTAAATATACTAACAATCTAAAGAAACATTCTCCTAATAAGTATATACTAACTTTGAATCAAAATCCATATTATATACAGTTGTGTGTTTTCCATTCTAAATATCTATTCTTCTTATTTATGTTAATATTAAACCAGATAATGTATTAAATACAGGAATTATATAGTAAGATGTTTACTATTATATATTACAGTTCTAATTAAATCTATTGTCAGTTTGGATTACAATTGTTCTAATAAACTGTAAGTATTACTTCTAATACTCACATAATGTATTATATTTACTTAATTGCTTGACAGATATTCTACAAATATATATGTTAGTACTTTACTAGTAAAGTAGGTTCATTACTTTATAAAAATAGTTTCTTAATCTGAATTTTATTAGACAGAGGACTTTTGATCTGCCTCAAAGTACTTCTTACTATAGAAGCAAGTATTAGTATTAGTATTCTTATTTATAGTAATCTGTTAAAAGATAGTAAGATTATTAACTGAGTTATTGTTTAAGTTATAAAATAAATTAACATTTAGTATACTTTAGTAACTACTAGTTGTCTTATACAGAGTGTCAAACTATGTTTAAGTAACAGCCCTTTACATTTTTTGTCAATCATCTCTTAGTAAAAAATATATTTACATAGTTATCCTTTATCTAATATATTACAGAACTACTCCTATAATATACAGAATGATTTTACTTTGTCTAGGTCTCTTTAAGGCAGCAGAATACTAGAGAATATTGTTTGGTTTCAAAGGTTTCTATCTTGTCAGAGTCCTTATTAAAGATAAGTTTTTATATTACAGTATGTAAGTAAACTACTTGTGTATAATAATATCTGACTCAAGTTGTTATAGTGTTATATTTGTTGTATTGTAAAGATAGTATATATTTGAATTATTAGTGTTAATCAATCTGTTGTAAACATTCTGAGTGTAGCCAGAAGTCCAACCCTTCTCTGTGTTCTTAGAAGCCACCTTCTAATCAATCTGAAAGAAGCAGGTGAGAGAGGGGTAAACAAAGGGACCAATTACTAATTGAGGACTGTTAGTAATGTCAAATTTGTCAAAGGTAAGCTTGCTTTTGTCTTTCTGTCCTAAGCTACACTAATTAGTTTTAGACACTTTAGCAACTGTAGGATTGAACAAAGAAGGAACAAGTAGTGTTTAACAAGTCTTGTTTGTTGATTATGTATTAACATATTAAGCTACTTGTTTATTCTATAGTCTTGTTAGATAGTCATAGTTTTCCTGACCTGAGATCCCAATTATCTATCCATATTGTATACTAATAATACCTCTTACAGTGTAAAGCTTGAATTGTAACCTAATAAACATATAAACATATTTGTAAGTATAATTATGTAGTTACATATAATAAAGAAAATATTATTGAAAATGTAAGGACTGATTCAAATTTGTCTGAAATACATCTTGTTCCTGGAAATGTATTATATACTTTGAGGCAACCGACAAAGCTCTAAAGCTGTATGCATTCAGTTATAGGAGACTACTTTTAAGAGAGCCATATTGCAGATTCCTGCCACGGGATATCCAGTCCCGGTCGAAACCCGCAACGAGGCGGACTGTGTCGACTGCTATTTTGGGTGTTTCGTCACCGAATTCGAGGAGTGCAGCAAAGCGGGAGATGTAGTGTGATGGGTCGACTAGAGGGAGATGGAGGTTGAGTGTTTGGACGAGTTGTAGGAATATATGTCCGAGCTCGAATACATTCACCTCTAATTATAATCATTACGTTGAATATGGTATGAGATGTATGAGGAGGACGAGACGTACTTGCAACAAGTCAGAGAAATCAATAAGCATATAATTTCGAGTCTCCTTCTGTCGGCACGCGATATAAAGACAGACAGCAAAAACGTTCATATTCTTCCTTCCTTCCGTGACTTTATGTTCAAGAGCCAGAGTATACATGCGAATTGCGGCTGTCTGAATGACCTCCGAGAGACGCATTAGAGCTCCAACGTTCCGGACCCCCTTCCTACTTGCCTAGAAGAACAAAATTGTTTGTCCGTGTTGTCAAATCGAATCTAAAATAAAAATATACTATTACCATTATCAATCGTCTGCTCTCGAGACTCAGAAGTGTTTCTCTTCACATATGGACCTC
Source organism: Fomitiporia mediterranea MF3/22 (assembly GCF_000271605.1). Classification (NCBI taxonomy): domain Eukaryota; kingdom Fungi; phylum Basidiomycota; class Agaricomycetes; order Hymenochaetales; family Hymenochaetaceae; genus Fomitiporia; species Fomitiporia mediterranea. The sequence goes on along the minus strand of NW_006760394.1, from coordinate 1,664,809 downwards.
CCATCCTTGTATGTGCTAATCACAACAACAATAACAACAAAGACAACACATAAACATAACTTAGTTTAGCTTCAACTTCACGAACTCCAACTGTTACTCATGTGCACTCTGCCCTATCCTTAACGACCGTCCTGCAACCAACACAGAAACCGTTGCCTACTGCTGCATTGTATTCTATGATTGTACCACTACAGTCACCACACACTGTCTGTTCAATTTTATTTCAGCATTGTCACTCATAAGTAAAAGAAGCTTTGCAGGAAGTATACCATTTCCAGTTAATAAAATTAATAAAGATAAGCAGGGGTTTCTGAGAGAACAGAGGGAGAAGGAGATGTGATAAAGTCGGACTTGTGGACCAGAAATTGAAATGTACTGTCACAGCACCCTATATAGGCCATTTAAAGCCATTTCTCATATTATTATCTACTACAACTGTTTTATAAAATAAAATATATATAATTAATTTAATAAAATGACAATTCAAAAGTTGTGATTTGATGTGTCAGATCCACATGTGGGCCACCTGTGGGAAAGAAATTTGCCCACTGTATCTAAGTACATGTTCTCAGTACACAAACTCAGCTTCATTTCAATCTAGACTTAGTTGGATAGGAAACAAAGGTAATCCTACTCTATTAGTTATATTAAGTTTATATACTAATAAAACTTGTGTTTTTATCTACAGGAACAGGCTTATTATAATAACTTAGAACTATTTACTTATATTCTACTATTACCCTCTTACTCTCTCTACTCTCACACTATCTCTATGTTTCTAGTATGCTAGTACTCATATATAGTATATTTCTTCCTTTCCTGAGGTTTAAGTTGTTGAGTTTGTGTAATAATCTCTCTCTTTATTTAGTTATAAGTATTCTACTATTTTACATTAATACTAATCAAGCTCTTTCTCCTTTACTTCAAGCTCACATTCCTTCTCTTTCTGTTATCATAACTAATCTACTTTTTGATACTTCATTATGTCTATCATAAGGGATGGACACATGTTTTCATAATAATAACAGTAGTTTTACTACTAATACTTATTGTAACTATGATTTTTGTAGCTATAAAAATAATAACTTGATATAAATTAAAGTAATCAAGTTTAAGTTACATTTTTTGGTACATATATACTTCTGATGTATATAATTATAAATGTCAGCTTTATTTTACTAGTCTTAATAGTAGAATTGGGTATAAGAAATTATAAAGACAGAGATTAGTGAATTTGTATATTCTAATCTGTTAAAATCATACTATTAGCAATTTGTCTTATAAATTACTTAAAACTGTACAGAAACTTCTAAAAAATCTAAAAGTAATAAAAAAACATACTAATTCACAGGCTCACAAAATTACGGCTTGAAATAATAACTACTTGAATTAATATAGCATATTCATTGTGTGGGAAAGAGTTTGGTTCACTCTAAAAGTGTAATTTTTCATAGTCTTCAGATTGTAAGTATAATAACTTTTTTACTGCTCATTATTTTGTCTCAAAGTTTCAGATATATAATTATTAAGTGTTTAGCTACATATCTACAAAGTTTTATGAAGTTTGAGTAAACTTTGAGGGAGGAATAGCAAAACGGCCCACATGTGGGTCTGGCCCGCAAGGCGCCGCGACAGTATGTGTGGGAAACACCTGACGCATTTTGACTTAGCTGCTGTTACCACGTCAAACTTTAACTTTAACCCGCCCCTTTCATTCTAGTTTTTTGAGGATTAACGTTGGCCCCTGATGAACCACGAGTCGAGACTGACAAATGAAAAAACAAGCTCAAGAGTAATAAACGCGAACGGTACGTTTTTCCCCTCACTTCTCACCGTTCCGAAGTAACTTGCTTACGTTGACTAACCAGTCTTCGATCGATTTCGGCTGCATCCGCTGCGAAAAAAAATTAAAAGCCTCGCGCGGAAGTTCATAGATCGATATCGCTACCAGTGTACTGTTAAAAACGCTCTGGGGGTGGTGTTTTTGCGACGTTTCTCGTCAACATCCATCTTTTGCATCCTTTGGCCTCTCAGTGAAGCCCACTGAAACAATGAACGTTCAAATCCATTCATTCGTAAGTCCACTTTCTTTTCGCATCCTAGTTCATCACATTAATAAGGATTTAGGATGAGCGTGCTAGAGCTTTCCAAGTAATCCTCTGTACCACTATTCAAGGTGGACTCCACCTCGTTCTTGTCTCTGACTGGCCCAACACCAGCGCTAGCCGATTGCGTACTTGACGAAAGTTCTGCATGGATCGGAATTCTGCAAACCTGGTAACTTGCTGAGCTGTTGTGCAGGACCTTCCATCCCGTCGGATCTTAAACTCGGTTCCATGAGTCACCGTGTGGTAGGCTTCAGTGATTTCGCGACATCGCCGTGTCGGTGAGCGACGTCAGCAACAGGATTAGCATATTATCGTACTGAATTCATTTTATCAGTCCGAATGCTTATGAGTTTCCAATAATTTCGCATTCATTGTGCCTGTAGCCTGCCTCGGTAGTGAAGAGTTCCCTTGCGGCATTGTAACAGAGCGAGTCCATCTGTGAGTGACGTTTCATTCCCTATCCCGGTAGTGTGTTTATTGCATATGAATAGAAGATGTGCACACCAGGTGTTTTTGACCAATCTCCTGACCTTCCGCGGAAGTGTACGGATCTTCTCACTTGGAGAATTTCTGCGATGGCTGAGACTCTCTGCTGTTGTCTCGTGCATAATCTTCTTGATCTTCGTTTCTGAAGGGCACTTCAACCAACCGGATTATGAGGAGGCTTGACTGATCTCGAAAGATCAGCAAGCCAAAAGCCGACGCCGAATTGGGCATCGCTTTTATATTATTACATGGAGAACGGGGCTTTTAGCCTTACAGGAAGTGCGAAACAGAGAGGAAACGAAAGAGGAAACAAGAGATACAAATACAGAAACAAGTACGAGTACAGAGCAGGTTGAGGACAAGAACTGCTGGCGGAAAGTCGAGGAAGGATTTGGGGGTACAGTCGCGACAGCGGAAAGTAGAGACAAACGTGCCGAAAGTGATCAGCGACGTTGTTGTGCAGACGCCCGGCAGTCGTTCAACTCGCCATTGCGTCGGAGGACACTGTCGAGTTGCTGTCATACACTTCGGAAGACTCGGATAAACGGCGGATAGCGTTGGGGGGGGGGGCATTATCTAGCAGGGAGTAGACACTCAGCTGACGATTTTCGATTTCGAAGTCCACGGACGCGTTACCGGAACCGGACCAAGACAGACACAAGAAGCCAGGAGGACGAGCAGGCCAACTTTGCGGTTCGTTACCGTAATCGACGTGTGGAATGATCTCTTGATCGTACGCATTTTCCTCTGGATGCTGTCGAGATGAACGATAAAAATACGAGACCTCTAGGCTTGATCAGATGTGGTCGTGACGTTCAAGGCTGCATGGAGCCGCTTCTTGTGGTCACATCCATACGAACTATCTAGCGCTGTCTGTCTCCTCGTCACGTTGTGGCGTTGCGAACCGTGATACGGGGAGTGACGGAGGAAGAGACGGAGGGCTGGGAGCCCTTGACCTTCTTCTGTCAGCAGGGCTAAAAGGACCAGAAGCGGCAGCATCGATCTCGTCCTCGTTCTCTTCCTCATCCTGGATGTCCATCAACTCATCCGGGGGCGCCATTTCCTCTATCATTCCCGGAAGAACAATCACAAGGGACCTTTCAAAGGTCTCGACATCCACGGA
>NW_006760394.1:1657799-1661072 GCF_000271605.1 Fomitiporia mediterranea MF3/22 | reverse complement strand
CCAGGAGGACGAGCAGGCCAACTTTGCGGTTCGTTACCGTAATCGACGTGTGGAATGATCTCTTGATCGTACGCATTTTCCCTGGATGCTGTCGAGATGAACGATAAAAATACGAGACCTCTAGGCTTGATCAGATGTGGTCGTGACGTTCAAGGCTGCATGGAGCCGCTTCTTGTGGTCACATCCATACGAACTATCTAGCGCTGTCTGTCTCCTCGTCACGTTGTGGCGTTGCGAACCGTGATACGGGGAGTGACGGAGGAAGAGACGGAGGGCTGGGAGCCCTTGACCTTCTTCTGTCAGCAGGGCTAAAAGGACCAGAAGCGGCAGCATCGATCTCGTCCTCGTTCTCTTCCTCATCCTGGATGTCCATCAACTCATCCGGGGGCGCCATTTCCTCTATCATTCCCGGAAGAACAATCACAAGGGACCTTTCAAAGGTCTCGACATCCACGGACTGTGCTCGTGGAGTCCGTATTGGTGTTGAACCGACCGACTCGCTTTTATCCGTGCTGTATTCGGAATGCTCATTCGATAACTCCGGCGTACTCCGGTTACTATCGAACTTGAACGTGTCCTCGTCCGTCAGTTCAGACCCTGGCATCAGCGGGCTCCAATCACAAGGCAATAGTGTATCGAAGAGGTTATCCTCCTCCTCTTCTTCCGTTTTGATCTGTACCAACTCAACTCCAATGGCCGGGGGATCATCTATCGTCGATCTTACAGGTGCACGATCTGGAGATGGCGACCTCGTCGTCCTGCTCCGCTCGCCCCTTCCTGAGTTTGCGGGGCCATCTGAGAAGACGATGCTGCGTGTTCGCAGCTGCTTAACAATAGTGGCATCCATCGTACTGTCAAAGGATGTAGAATGGGCGTTGGATGGCCCCGCAACGCCTTCCTCACTAATACGCTGCCTCTTCCTTGGCCTATTCTCGTCTTCTTCGCCATCTACGTCCTCGACTCGGCGCTTGCCGCCTGCCTGGACAGTACGACCTTGAGTAGTTGCCCTTGCAGTTTTTCTGCGACTCCACCCGTGACCACGTTTTTTACGAGACTTCGGCTTGGGAGGGTTGGGGAAGGAAGTATTCGGAAGGTCTAGACCTTATGTCAGCTCAATGCTGCATTTGTGTATGGTGGTCTAACTCACCTACGCAAGGATCTTGTGAGCTTTTGCTAGAAGATCCTGAGGCCAGTGGCTGGCTATCAATGACCTCAGCTAATTAAATATTTTAATGAGGAATTTTGACGTGGAATGAGGAAGATGACTTACCATTCCTTGTACTTTCCGTTTCGACGACATGCGCAGCTTGCACAGTTTGGGTGTTAGAGGACTGGTCCTCTGTGACGGTGTTAGGTTGAAAAGCACCGGCGCTTTCCGTGCTGGTGCTGAAAGCATTGGTGCGGACGTTGGCGGAGCCTTCAGCCGCATTGTTATAGACGGCAGTGCCCTCTCTGGCCATTGATCGCAGGCGGTTTCCAGAGTGCGCAATACGCGAACGCCTTGAATGCGTTAATGTCGTCTCATTACTGACTGTCGTTTCCGTGGTTGCGGTCCGAGTGGCTGCTAGTTGCTTCCACATTGCGCGAGTGAGTACCATTGTGCTCTATTGTGAAAATGACGCGTCCGGGGGGAGGGGGGGGAGTGTTTCGAGGAACTCTTGTGTGGGGAGTGGGGGAATTGGACTGACTTGGTTGACTTTGAGAGCCACGCTCTTTATATGCTTTCACCATAGGGTCTGAGCCTCATCAAGACACATCAGTACTAATCTAACCATCTTCGTTAACCATTGTCTTCTAGGTCTCATCATCGCCTATTTTTCAAGGGCGGTTATTCCCGAGGCCACGATCGGTGAATATTGAAGGAAATGCAGTGCAATTTTTTGACGTGCATGGTCTTATTATATTTTTCTTTTCTTCTTCTTTGGGAAAGCCTCGTGCTTCCACCGATTCTATGGAGAATGGAGGGGGGATTACGGGTTGATGGGATTGGATTGTCTTTAGCTTGCATGACACTTGTTCTTTCGTAGCCGAATTGTCCAGTCTGAGCTATGCTTCTGGTCAGGAGATACTGTCGTAAGATCCGGTCCTTGAACAATACAATTGTACTTCTCCCTTCTGACCCCTCGAACGTTCTAGGATTATGGTGCCGAGGACTCGTACGGCAACTATTTGTTTTGACTTTATCTATAGATTTTTCTTTAGAAAGTACTCCCGTTTGACATTGAGGAGTCTGTCAGCAGTTTCTTGTGAACAGCGTGGGAGACCCTTGGTGCATTCTCTCGATCCAGATACTCCTCACTTATAATAAAAAAAGGAACAAGGAGCTTATACACGGACTAAGCGCAACGCTTGAGCCTCGCGTTTTGACACTCAATATACAGTGAAACCTCTCATTAAGCATTGCTCTTGGTGGACATAAAAAGTAATGCTTATTAAGAGGTTATGCTTGTTAACAAGTAAAATTCTAGTGTCTACAAGAGTAATGGTAGACCTGAAATGTCATGCTTAATGAGAGGTTATGCTTAACAAGAGTAATGCTTAATGAGAGGTTTTACTGTACTCCTTTTTTTAAATCTTGAAAAAGGAGGAACACCCACTCATTCTCTGTCTTTGACTCATATGCCTCTTTTTCTAGCTGAGCACTTTGCACCAGCAGGCGAGTAGCGATCCACTGGAAGGGGGAACTAGAGTCTGGACAGGAAAGCGGAATCAGTACAGGGAACGGCCATCGCGTTCATTCTATATTTAGAAATTCACTGTTGGTGGCTCGAAAGCGTGAGAAAAATGAACCTTGTACTGTTGACTTATACATTTTAGTACGTTGAATAGTAATGGTTAGTCGCGTGCTTTTCGCAGATGGGCCTAAGTCCCACAGCTCTTTTTTGGTTAGCTCCAACTGCCCACCCTATACTTTCACTTGCATTTTACTAAGTCAAAAATTAAGTACTTTCCCTAATAAAAATACATACTCTCCTCCCTAAACCTAATTGATCCTAATCCTAGCTCTAACACTCAAGCTTATCCCAAACTCTCCTCCTAACTTCTCACTCTGTTTATGAAAGGATTACCATGTATAGTAAAACCTCTCATTACAGTATATGACAAAAGTATTGCACAGGTGAAAAAAAATATATAACTTCCCCAAAACACAATAATATTACACTCTGTAAATTGGTACTTGTAGTCTAGCATTTTATGAATACAACACTCTATAGAGTATTAAATTCCTTTACAAAAATGAGTGAAAGCAGAGAAGAATACAAAAAAGGTCAT
>NW_006760394.1:1622249-1657362 GCF_000271605.1 Fomitiporia mediterranea MF3/22 | reverse complement strand
GTTGAAAATGACCTTTTTGTATTCTTCTCTGCTTTCACTCATTTTTGAAAGGAATTTAATACTCTATAGAGTGTTGTATTCATAAAATGCTAGACTACAAGTACCAATTTACAGAGTGTAATATTATTGTGTTTTGGGGAAGTTATATATATTTTTTCACCTGTGCAATACTTTTGTCATATACTGTAAGCATTACTCTTGTTAAGCATAACCTCTCATTAAGCATGACATTTCAGGTCTACCATTACTCTTGTAGACACTAGAATTTTACTTGTTAACAAGCATAACCTCTTAATAAGCATTACTTTTTATGTCCACCAAGGGCAATGCTTAATGAGAGGTTTCACTGTACTATAATTACATAAATGGCCAGTCAGGGCTGTCCTAAAAAGAGCTGTAAGAGTCAGGGTCTATCAGCAAAAAGAGGCTCAATCATTGCCTATTTTTCAAGGGTAGCTATTCCTGAGGCCACACTTGGTAAGTATTGAAGGAAACACAGTACAATTTTTTGACATACATGGTCTAATAATATTTTTCTTTTCTTCTTCTCTAGGACAGCCTCATACCTCTCCTGACCCTAGGGAGAATAATGAGAGAGAGAGAGGGGGGGGGGGGTTACAAATTAATGGGATTGAATTGTCTGAAGCTTGTATGACTCTTGTTCTTTCATAATTGAATTATCAAGTCTGCACCATACTTTTGGTCAGGAGATACTGTTATATGATCTGACGTCATCAATACCCTCGTGCCGCTTGACTCGAATGATCTAGGGCTATGACGTCGAGGTCTCGTTCACCAGCTGTTTGTTCTAGCTTGTACACATAACTATTTGTTTATGTTGCTCTATCTAACAAACAAATGGTAGGCATGCATACTTAGCTGGCTAGTAAGTTACAACAGTATACATAGGGACGTGTATTCTTTTTATATATACGTTTGCGATGACTTAAAAACAGCTCAGATTAGATTACGCTAGATCTACAATTCATCATCGCAAGGAAGCAATTATGAACAAATTGCACGTTCTGGTAGGATTGCTATTCAGTCTGTCTACGTTGTGTAATGTAGTATGTACGAAGGAAAAAAAAAACAGGCAATTAGTCCTTCAAAACACTGTGGGAAGATGAGCAGAGGGAAACAGGATGAGTGAGTGAGGAGAAAAGAAACGAACGAACAAGTACAAAGGAAAGAGTCCTAAGAAAGAAAAAGATAATAAAGATAAAGAATCTGTCAGCGAAAAAGGAGTGGACGAAGTTTGCGAAATAACAGGAAAGTGAAAACGAATTTAAAACGGAGGTTTGAAGGAGGGTGTGTTTTCAATCGATAATGATGGCTATGACTATGGGATGAGGTTATCGAGAAGAATCTGGGTCTTCGGCAGCTTCGAGCATCATTTCTACCATTACAGGAACATGAGGTTAGAGGGTTGAACGAAGAGGAAGAATAGAGTGAGAGTTAACGTACCTCCCCACATAGAGTTCTGCATTGACGAAAGCACATGCTGAGGGTCTTCCTCGATTGAGTCTCGGACAGGAGATGTCTCGATCCTTCATTCATCAATGGTCGTCAGAAATATGGACAATTACCCAGGATACGACGACAAATTAAACTCACGGATACTGATACCCCAAATCCGCCGACAACATACTAACGTCACTCACGCGTCTATTCCTCTGCAAGCCTCGACCCCTTCGCGAAGGCGAATCCAGTGTAATAGACAAATCAGGTGAATGGTACGGGGAAGGGGAAGAAGGGGAAGATGAGGGATCACGGAAGAAGCCCATGGAGTCTCGGTTTGCCTGTGTGATATCACGAGATGTCGTTGGTGGAGTGGATGGCGTATCTTCGACAATGATCGCAGGGATGTCTAGAAAATTTAAATGATAAGTGGTCGTTTGGAGATGAAAGGACAGGTGAATACAAGCTGTCGTACCTTGGTCAAACATCTGTTGCCGTCTTTTCTCTTCCATCATGGCGCGGAATTGTCGACGATAGTAAATTGTCTTCAATAACGAACGGACGCGGTCGAGATTAACTAGATCGTTGACAAACTTATTGATCTCGGTTCTCGTTACGAGTTCGTTCAAGCTATAATCATGAGTCAGGATAACGTTCACACACGCTTCGATAAGTCGGGTCGTACCTTAGAGCTTGCCGATCGTCAATGAGTTTGTGATGCGCCAACATAAGTAGCATGTTCGTAAACGATATGCCTTTCCCTGGTTCCTGTGAGATCATCGCCTCGTTGTATACCCGTGAATATAATGTTCTCCTTTTCCTGATCTTGGCATTGTCGATCCCACTTAGAATCTTGTTGAGCTTCGATAACTCAATCCCCTCTAAAACAGCATTTGACCCTGGCCAAGGCTGGTCCGTGTCATTATTGGCTTGAGTAACGGCAAGCACGTTCTTGACACTGCAATCTGCTGGATATATGCGGACTTCGAAGACGCCACTCAGTTTCTACATAGCAGTCAATAAACATATACCGTAGCAATGCACATTATCAACTTACACCCAAAAACTTGACGAGTTCACCCTTCTCCAGGTACCCTGTGCGAGGATTCGCGAATTCCGCCCAGACTTTCTTGAATGCACGCATTTCCTCTCGAGTGATGGCCTTCGTCCCTCCGACAAGTTGGAAAACGTAGGAGAAACTCTCGACGACAACACCTATTTTGCGATGAGCAAAGTATTATTAAGAGGAACGCGGCGTGACGTACCAGTAAACATGTTGACGAAGATGTACTAAAAGCGAATTTCATTGTTAACCTAATCATATCCGAGCAGCAGTGAGGTTACTCACCATGCTAAGGATGTTCCACGCAATGAACAACGTGAATGCCCATCCTATGCTCCCACAGTCTGTCAGAGGATCAGTGTCTGTGGAAGGGGTGCAGCGCGGAAAGACGAGGGCGCTAAGGAACAGAGTCAGCCCTTCGCGAAAAAAGGAAGTATGCAGATTACACACTAATCATGCATGTATTGATTCCAGCCTTCGCCTGTACTCATAAAAGCCAGCATGACAAGTGCAGACCCCAGAGTCGAGTAGTTCTGTGTGCGCGACTCGGCCGAACCCCACTTCGTCAAGCTGAACACTTCCACGAAGAGTATTGCAAAGAACAAGAACAGAATGAACCAAAGGGCCAGCAAACTCAAGATTACCGGCAAACTCGCCCTACATAGCAAATCAGTGAAGATCGTCATGGAGTTAGTTAGTACACGTACATCGCCGTCTTAAACAACTGATTCAAGCTGTTCGTCCTTTGCACCAGCTTGAACGCAATGCTAACAAGGAATAGTTTCTGTAGCTGAGCGATGAGGAAACTGTCTGAGCCGAGCCTGTCAATCACTGTCGTTACGAGGGCTCCAACAGCGACGATAACATCGAAAATGTTCCATCCGTTTGCCTTGAAGCTGCGAAAACCAAGTCCGAACCACCGTACAATAATATCGACAACGTAAATGAGTGTAATGGCCAGAAACCAGCTGTCTGAAAGTCTCAAGAGCATCAGAATCATCGTATCGCAGAAATATAAACTTTACACACTCCGTAGTTCGTCTACTGCATCCTGCGTTGACAGTGTTTGTGTCCTAGACGAAAATCAAATTAGCCGAAAATGGGGTAACATAAACCTAGATGCGCATACATGAGAGCGAAGATATGTATGATAAACAGGAAAGTCATAGTCCGAGACCACCACCCATGTTTGTGAACGGCTCTGTCATAGCACCATGCTCTAAACTTCGATTTAGGTCTGACCTTCGGCCGCTTCGACGGTCGTTGTCGCTTGATGAGTTTCTGCAAATCGACCCACTCTCGCTGTTCCTTGGTTAATAGAGCGAGACCCGCTTTCGAAGAGAAGTTGCCGATAATGATACTATAGATCAATCAGCACCAGAGAAACAGCACGTCAGAAGTGGGAGGCGTACCTGACGAAAAGTGTTAGGACAACAACGGCTCCAAGCTGCATATAAATAAGGAAGAAAATCGAGTTCGCTTCGGCAGAGTTAGTTTGCGGCTGCGCGTTCGGGCCTAATGCGCTTGTCGCAACATTCATAGCATCTACCCATCCCTCAAGCGAGACGATCTCGAATAGAATCAGTAGCGAAGACCGGAAGTTATCGAAGGAGAAAGTCGTTGAAGGCGAAGGATTATCCCACGAACGCGGAGCAAGGAAAGTGATCGCAGAATCATCAGACCCGATGACCGAGTTCGGGTATTCGTTCACACAACTATCAACGCCATTGACGTTCGAATCGTTGCATTCATTCAACAAGCCGTGAAAGATATTCAGGCCCCAAACGGCATACGGTATCATGTATAGGATAGCGAGCATGGCTGCATCCAGAATACGGAGCGCACCAGAGATGATGAGCGATTGAAACGTCGAGCGCATTTTTTCTATGAGAGTGATAAGTCGAAGAGCCCGTAGCGCCTTCAATGACCGGGTGAAACGACTAAGGCCACCGATGAAGATAAGTCCCGTTACGACGTTGACAATGAGCCCGATAAGAATGAACAAGTCCAGCACGTTCCAGATGCTCCTGATATATGCGTTTGGGGTAAAGGAAAATCCGTCCGCGATTAGTTTGATGAGGAACTCGACAAAGAGAACCAGTCCAAACGTCGTCTCCGCAATGTCGAACCATGATCCTCTTATCTTTCCATGTTCGCTGTAGAAGTTCTTACGATATACAGGTGTAGCAATAGCCTCGACGACGATTCCGCCGATGACGGTCAGCAGAAGGATCAGTTGAAAAAGCGAATGTGCTAGCGGCGAGTGCGGAACGCCAAATATGCGGTCTCCGTTCGCCGGCTGTACCAGACGCTGGCAAAATTGCCGGATCTTATTCTTCTGCGAAAAGATCCAGAAGGTCTTGTCGTACGATGGATGCGCCCGGATGAAGTCAGCTTTCTGTGCCCTCCGTTCGTACAGCACGTCGTTGATGTCTTGTGAATCTTGAGCGTCAGCATTTATTGAGGCTAGGATCTCGCTGATATATACATTAGCAGGACAGTAAAGTGTAGGATGCGGCAGATTACTTACAGATGTCTTTCAAGCTCTTCACTGTTCGGGTCTTGTGGACCCAGAGAATCGCGTCGTGCGACACGAAGCGTTGCAAGTGGCACGTCATTGGATCGATTTTCACCAATAAACAGTCGTTGCAGTGCGCTGATCGACTTGCTCGAATAATGCCCCTTGATCAAACTTTTCCCTCTCCTCACCTACAAGAGTCAACAGAATCAGTCTCTAAGCCTGTACGGTACCTACCAATAAGCCGCGAAAGGAACAACTCACACTTGTCGTGGAGAAATCCGGGTTGAACGAGCTGTCCTGGATAACAGCCTTCTGCATAGGAAGGATAAGATTCGACGGAAGGTTTTCGACGGCAATAGATTTCGGATTGGCCTTGAACCAACGATATGGGTTCAGCCGCCTCAGCCATGCCGGAGAAGCCTGAACAGGCTGTTGTGTCGCATAATAATTCGTCGCCTGTTTACCCTTTTTCAATTCCTCCGCAACATCGAAGTTCTCGTTTATAACAGCGATGAAAAGCTGCAAGAGAATGACTGTCAAGGCAAAGAAAGTCAGGATGTTTACTTGCGATTCTGCAGTTGACAAAGAAACGTTACTTACAGTTTGCGAAGAGGAACCATATAGTTATGAACAACGCGACAAGTGCAGATTGTCCTAACGGCACTTCTGCGACCGAAGAGCCGAATAAAACATCCGTCCAGTTCTCAGAGGAGAATACCTTGATGGGAAATGTCAGCAAACGATTATAAATGTCGACAGTAACTATGTGCAGCAAATGCATACCTGATACATGGCGAGAAAGGAATTGTAGATTTCCTTAAAATTCATGTTCACGCTGCTGGACATATCGCCACGCAAAAGTTGTACACCAACTAGTGCCGCGACATAATTCGCAAGGATAAGAAACAAGGACATATTGACCAAACCATACAAGTTCCCAAATACAGTAAGCTTGACCACAAAAGTTAATAAGTTGACCCGAATTGGACCACCATCATTAGTTGCACTCACCAATAATGGTCGCATTCTCGGTACCTCCAGAATCACACGATAGAACCGCATGAGTTGAAAAATCGTTAACCACGGATAGACAGTCGAATCACGGATAGCAGGAAGCTGGATAATAGTACATCCAATTGCTAAGAGCAGATCAAGCCAGTTATTTCCGTGATCGAAAAAATTACGCCAGCGTGGAAGGTAGCCGAGGAATCGCCAGACAATATCAACATCGAAAAGAAAGGTCAGAGCAAGCTCGCCCCACTCTAGGATGCGGAGATGCTCTTCGGAAGATTCAGCAGAACGAGTCGCTTGTAGGACTACAGAGGCAAGAGCAAAGAGGACCCAAATCCATTTCGTGCGGTCATACCATTCCTTGACTGAGCTGGTACCCGACCTAGTTCGTCCGTCAAGCACGCTATAATCATCGTCATTATCGAGAACGATCGGCCCCAGACTATAATGACACTCATATCAATATCAGTTCAACAGAGGCGTGAGCGAGAAGACTCACGGTGCAGCACCAAACGCACTCTTCTGCGTGTCCTTCCGAATAGCCGAGAAAGTGTTTGTAATGACAGCAACGAAAAGGTTGATAAGCCAGAAGTTCAACACGACAATACAAATGATAAAAAAGAAGCAGGAGACGAAAAACTCCGCGTCGATCATAGAATACATCATTTGCGACCACTGTAAATACGTCAATCGTCAGGTATGTCGTAAAATGAGGGTCTTCAGACTCACCCCATTCGCGGATGCAACAATGACAACTTCTAGCGCTGCAAAATATATCGTGTCGAAGCTCTGTACGTTTGCATTTGGATTTTGTGCTTCCTATTTGAAACTTCATTATGCAGCGCAAAATCGATGAAGAACTCTAAGATACGTACCCTGCAGACTTGACCCAACGGGCAGATGTAACCCTTCGAAGATGTGCTGGTTGTCCCATCCAATTTAACGAACGCTGTAACATTTAAAGAGGTCGGGTCTATGAAACCACCGCAGCGTTGTTCAAGGTTGATCTCAAGTCCCGATGCCGTTTGCAAGAAGCACGATCGCCTAAAAGAACCCTGAAACGACTGTATGCCGATAATTCTGCGAAGCATTAGTATGCCGTAAGCAAAACATAACCGGATACGCACGAGAATAATATTATGGCAAAAAGTACAAAATATGCAACGTTGGTCAGAAGCGGTCGAGCACGTTTCAGGGACCTCATGATAGTCTAGACACAGGAAATTAATTAAGCCACCAAGCTTAAATGTCGAGAAGATAAGAAAGCGGACATACCGTCGTACCACTCGTTACCGCTAGTAATCTACTTGTTCTTAATACGCTTAGTGCTCTGAAAACAGCAATGTGCTTTGAATGGCTGCGTTCGGCGCCGACTTCCGCTAGGATAAATGTAATCCAGAAGGAAATTATCGCAATAAAGTCTATCCGATTCCACGAGTGGCGAAGATAGGGCACGTTTCGAGTGACGTGATCCTGCGCGGTGTAGACCGTCAATCGGAACGGTAGTCCGAGATACTCCTTTCCCGACTTGCCTCCTGCGTCGTCAGGCATGTCTGCAGTTGCACTGCGCAAAGCTCGAGCAAAGAAAGTAGGCTTTGTTACATCGCGGGGGTCGTGTATATGGTGCGGAGCAGGAACGTTGTCAGTGCCATGAAAGGCATCTGAGAAGACGGACGAAGGTGCGGTACCATTCAGGCCCTTCTCCTGCAGAAGACTTGCGGATGACTGCCTCCCAGCACCAACGACCACAGAAGAAGGTTCGAGCGTAGTGGATAGCGAGACTGGTATGGACCCAGGTGAAGTCTGATGATGCGCGAGTGCAAATGGACGCACGATGTTTTCGCGTAGTTGATGGAAAATTGAGTTTAATCTCGGTCCACCGCTCCGTTGAGAACCACTTCGAGCCAGGCTCGATGCGAAAGAGGTCGATTGTGACATGGGGAAGGAGGGTTGCGCATCGCGCGAGACAACGGGTGAGGGAGAGTACGTGAAAAGTCCTCTGTAAAGTGCTGAAGTGGGCACCTCTGGGTCTAAAACGAACCCGGTAGTAGCAATACGTGCAAACGCCTCCAACCTGTAGGACAAGCCTCCATCTGAGTAGTGTACAAAATTAAGGGACGATATAGACTTACGTGAATAAAATGAAAAGGACGAATAACGCATAATCTTCCCAGAAATGAAAATACCCGCGAATAGGAGCAGGTAAGGGGTCATTAGAGGAGTCATCAGGGAGAGTGAACGAGCGCGCAGCCTGAACTGTAAGTACGATGGCATTGAAAACGATAAGAAGGAGGATAATGGGTTCGGTCCAGCTGGGAAAGGCAGCCATACCGTGTATTAGCTTTCTGCGTCGTACTTAAAGAAAACGCCATGTGATAAAGTACGTACGAATGAGCAAGAAAACGAAACATGGCTAGTCGTATTCGACTAGTGGAATTAAGGAAGCCTAAAGTCCGCCCCCGGATGGGTAGCCTCGCTGCAAGGTCAGGAAGTTCTTCTTCCTCGTTTTCGATAGCTTCGTAATCTGCTACGTCTTCGCGTGCACGTTCCTTACCGCGCGTTCTTTTTCCTCCGAATTCGTCATCCGGAAGACGTACACCTCGCACCTTCTCTTCTAAACCGACACCCGCAAAGTTTACCACCCGCAATGAGACACGTCTAAGATTCCGCTTGACGGAACGCAGTCGTTCACCAGGGCTTGGTGCGGTGCTGTAGCGCACACTCTTCGAGCGATGGCTTCGGTTCATGCTCCCCGGGGTGCGCTCAAGGTCGATGTTGGACGCCTCGCTTGTACGTTGACCGGCTATAGATGAAGTGAGGCGTGTTTCATCGTCATCAAGGTCAATGTCGTTATATTCAGACACGACCGACTTGCTGCGGTATGCGCCAATAAGGGATGACTGCGACGCGTTTGTGGTTTCACGAAAGAAGCCTGCGCGTGCAACTGCGTCATCTTCGTGAGGCGTGTCCGTGTCTGGGCTTTCACGGTCTTCATGTGCCTGCGCCTTGCTCGTGTCCAGCCGAAGTGGGTCATCAAGCATATCGACATGCTGCCTCTCCATCCTCGCCCAGCTCAGTCTGCGCCTGCTGATGCTTCCGTCTCGCGGGCTAAGGCTTATTGGACTGGACGGCACACTCGAGGCAATTCCCGCCGGCGTGCCGCTGAGATCTACTGCGGACGTCAAGGTGTAGTCCCCTAAGTTAAAGTGTTCGGAGCCGGAATGGGACGGTGAGTGTCGTTCCATATGCTGTTATGCGTTCATGAGGCCTGCCAAAGAGTTGTTGCCGAGAAACAAGCAAGTCGAGTGCGCAGCAACCAGTTTCTCGTTACCGTTGTCGTGTCCTGTCGTCGGAGCCTCTCTTCGTGTCGCGTAGCTTAGATCCACGCACGTGATTGAGTTAATCGATTATGTAAGGCAATAGCTATAAAGGTGCCGTAGCATCGTCGAACATTTGTTGCGCTTGTTCACTGGGCTGGACGTTGGCCCGATCTTTCTCTACTTAGCGGATATGTAGTGGGATGAGCACAAGGCATTGTAGGCGGAGTTCTCCATCCAGTTTGAATAAACCGCGTTTTCAATGCGGCCCGCAACTAATAATATTAATCATCTTCCCCGCCGAATGTATTTTGAAATTGAAAAGGGTACAGAATAGGCCTGGATGATGATCGCGCTTCTTCTCTCACTGCCATCATAACATCAGTGCTTCATCTATTGTTCATCTATTGATATACACCAATGATCTCTCTTTCAGGTGTCAAGCAATTTTCCTCCCGTCTCCGTCGTCACGCTCCCATTAGAACGCTCCCCGTAACACACAGACCTTCACTGACAAAATGCACGCTCTTGAAAGAGTACAATCACTAACACGATGCTCTGGAACCTATCCACCAGCGACTTGTATGCTCAAAAGCTAGCCTGCCTCAAACTCGGATATGCCCTCTTCAAACCAAATACTAATGGCAATTACAACTTCGTTCGTGTCGGCGATGTTGGCTATGTCTCAGAACACAGCAAGCTCATTGAGTGATTCTCTTTCTTTAGTATGAAGCTATCCTACACGTTTATCACAGCATCCTTAAGTAAGAGAAATGATTTCCTAGTTTGATCTAGAAAAGGCAGTCCTTATCGAAATCCAATCAACATGTGCCTTGTGGTGCACTGCCTTTATTTCACATAAAGGACAAGCAGGCGAGAGAAAGCACATATCGATCCCCCTTCCTCAAATGCCTCGAAGTTTACCCCCTCACGAATGCTATTCTCTCAAGTTATCTTGCTTGAATTATGGACTCGCCCTCTTTGAACCGAACCCTAGCGGTGATTACGACTTTGTCCGCATCGGCGACGTTGGTTACATGTCGGAACACGGCAAGTTCATCAAGCTCTTCAATGCGTTCAGCCCTCCAGGGTCCCTGGAAAATCGTGGTTTTGGTCTTCCAGCCGGTTTTGAACCAATCCCAGAGGTCTACCAAAAGAAAACCCAATTAGAATCCCTACAGCCTGGGTGCCGAAAATCTGAGAGTGTTAGGATGATCGCCGGCAGTTTCTCTATTTCTGGGTATGTCACTCAAAAATATATCATGTCCTAGCAATAATATATCTACTTAAATTACAGGTCAGTGCTTGAAGTCACTGCAAGCAGCAGTATAACATTGTC
Source organism: Fomitiporia mediterranea MF3/22 (assembly GCF_000271605.1). Classification (NCBI taxonomy): domain Eukaryota; kingdom Fungi; phylum Basidiomycota; class Agaricomycetes; order Hymenochaetales; family Hymenochaetaceae; genus Fomitiporia; species Fomitiporia mediterranea. The sequence continues at coordinate 1,646,653 of NW_006760394.1, read as the reverse complement.
CTGTTCATCTAGAGCGGGTGCTGCACTCATAACGAAGTTCCGAGCGACACGAAATGCAGCATTAGCCTCAAAGGGCATGGAGGACTATATGCTTTCCAACTGCTTCTCTTGGCTGCAACTAGCCCACAACCTCGGCCGACCTGTTTCCTTGCACGACCTCATATTCGTCAGGGAATGTATCCTGACTGGTGACTGGGCAAATATCTCATGGAACAATACGGTCTGCGATACAGACATTAGTTTCGAGGCTGGCGTTCCTGGTGTAGTTGGTACTGAATTATCATTTTGGGGCCAATGGCAACAGCAAGTCGAAGTGCCAAAGCGACAGGGTCCGTTCCGGGAAACACCTTTATCAGATGGTACAGCTCCTCCATTTGATCAGTGCATATTCCTGAAAGGGCTGCGTCTGTTCGAAAGAACATGGTATGAGAAGGTGATCAATTCTCTGAAGGTGACTTCTCAGGGCAGCAAAAAGAAGATGAAGAAGATGCAATCTATGCAATCTGGGTTAAAGTTGATGATTGACAAGAACTTCAAGGTTGCACCAGTTGGAGACCCAGGAGCATTCCGTTTAGTATGTCTTGTTTATAAGATGATTAAATATAAAATATGCTGAATAACCTTAGATTAAAAGCACATACGACGTTCTTGCATTCTATTTATTTGAGGTACTTATTCAACATTAGCATTCACAGAGCATGTGTATATTAATATCTTGCACAGAACTCGGATGCAGACCTTACATTGATTGATGACAATGATGTCTTTTCCCTGGGCCTAGTTAGTATATTTTCCACCACAATCTTCTGTTCTTTGACTGATAACAATTTGATTCTCAGTCAGATGCTGATTCATTAGAGGATATTTGTAATATTCTGCTCAGTCTGGGTTCAGACAGTCCTATAATTGACACATTTAAAAGTTGTCAGGGAAAAGGTAATGAGACATCTTCTATTGAAAGCTTGTATGTACTTACATTTATGAAGTCGGAAAACTTGCTTGGGAACCGAAGGAAAAATCTCTTGAGTCTAGCAGCTTGGTAGGTCTTGATGAGCAAATGCAGATCCTATCTATGGTAGACAAAGACCTGTGGGGGAGAGTTAGAAGAAGTAGCCGTAATACTGTTGCTACTATCATGTCTCCTGAGATCAAGGTTATTCAAGACCCTAAGGACCGACACTATCCATTGCCCAATTCTACAGAGAGGTCTGGGGAACAAACGCATAGACTATTGAGTATGTTCCCCCCTCCCCCGTCAATAGACTCTGTATCAACCCTATCTACTTGTAAGTGGAGTTATTTCCGAGCATTAACAATGCTTATAATGTCCTATCTAGCAAGTATGACAGAATTACTAAACTACAAAGCCAAGAACAAAGTCTCGTTGGAAATTGTAGCACGAACAATTGGGGATGATCATCAGCCTTTGTGGAGTACCACTTGTACTAGTATGCATCTTTCACCTCCAAGTCCCAAGCAAAGTTGCAACTCACAACTCTTTAGTTAATGGCAAAGTTTATGGAAGGGGGACTGACACCAAGAAGAGAGTAGCGAATGAGATAGCAGCACGCGAGACGTTGGAAAGATTATGTGAGTTTAGGAATCGACTATAGTATTCTAGGACAAACGTTAATGCCTGTGTCTAAAGACAAAGAAAACCCAGGGTTGATAGCAGACTCGTCGCCTTCATACCTTTCAGCATTCCAAAATTATTTGGTAGCACATGACTTGACTGAAAGGGTTGAGATGATTTGTGACACATCAGGGCCAGCACACTTTCCACAGTGGTCTTGCAGGCTAATCCGTATGTTTTCTTTATCCTCGAAATTGTTTGCAGTGTAATAACGTCCATTGCCTCCTGCAGGAGACGGAAAACAGCTCTCAGTAGGAGTTTCATCGAAGAAAAAGAAGGCCATGGAGGATGCAGCAAAGAAAGCTGCGAAAGTATGGAATGATATCTGAATTATATATTTGTACTTTGGAAATCATAAAAGCCAAATTGCAGGTATGCATGTATTCTCAAGCTTGGAAAACAAAACAAAACAATATAAGCTCCTACTTCCCAACGCGCGGATTATTCATACTGTAAGAAAAGGACAGGGGAGCATACATAGCATATAGCCATACGTGCGTACAGCTTTACGACAACCAATATTAATCACCACCGGTTACTCCCTCCTCGGCCAGCACCAACCTCCCCACCACCTCTTCCCCTCGTAGGTCGCCACACCTTCTTCTCAGATACAGTCTGGAACCCATCCTCATCCCTCCCTCCCTCTTTCGCTTCAGCTCCTCCACTAGCAGCAGCAGCTCCAACAGCAGGAGAAGCAGGTCTTTCCGGTGTCACCGCCCCAGCTCCAGTAGTAGCTCTCGCAGCCTCACGCGCACGCCATCCCCCACCAGTACCAGCGGTGGCAGGTGCACCACCACGTCTGAACGCACCAGGAACGTACTTCCCCGCCGTCGAAGGTGTTTCCACTGCAGGAGGAGGAGGGGTAGCATTTGCCTGACGCGTAGGTGTCGCTCCCCCAGGAGGAGTCGCACCACTACGTCTCCAAGCCCCTGCAGGCGAGTCTGCTCTTCCTCCTCCTGGTTGTTGGGAAGAAGGTGGAGGAGCATTCCGACGAGCCAATAACCGCGCCTCTGCTTCTTCTTCTCTCTGCCTTTGTAACTTCGCACGTTCCTCTGCCAACTTTCGTTCTTCCTCGCGCTTCCTCCTCGCTTCGGCTTTCTGTTCTTCTTCCTTTCTGGCTTTTTCCTCTGCTTCGGCCTTGGCAGCCTCTTCTTCTTCGAGTTGGCGTTTCTCTTCTGCTATGCGTTCTAAAAGATTTACAGTTAGTTAGCCAGGTGGGCTCAAATAGATAAGATGAACAACGAACCTTCTTCTAAACGTCTCTCTTCTTCTTCCTGCTCACTCCTAATTCTCTCTTCCTCCTCCTCCCTCTTCCTCTCCTCCTCCCTCGCTTTCAAAACCGCCGCGCGTCTCTTACTCTTCTCCTCTTCAACCTTCCTCTCCGCCTCCTTCCTTCGCTTAACAAACTCTTCTCCACGTCGACTCACATACACATCCTTCCGCTTCTTATAGTCATCCATCATCCTCGATAACCTCTTCTTCGTATCAAGGTCCATCTGGTGCGCCAACTTGGCAGCTTCGAGACGGGATTTTTGTGATTCTTCAAATGCGCGACGATCGTCAACTTGCTGTTGCTCATAGTCTTGCGCGAGGAGGGGCCGTTCTTCCTTTCGGAAGGCTCGCTCAGTATGATCGAGTCGCTTGGCGATGATACGCAACCGTTCGGATTGATCTTTCTTTTCTTTTTCGATTTGTTGGACTTGTAGAGAAAGGAGGTTTTCTCTGTTCAAATCTCCGAGATCCTAGAAATAACGAAGGAAGAAGATTGTTTAATCAGTAAAAATGCTAAAGTAATGACGAAGAGTGACGAATGAGAGAAATGAAACGTACGTCCACATCGACCTTCAAAATATTCTTCTCCTTTAATTCTTGTGCGAGTTTCCTCGCCTCCTCCTTATCGAAGTTCTCTCTATCCCTCCTCAGCCTCTCTTCCTGCTTCTTCCTCATGTCCTCCATTGCCCTACGCGCAGCCTCGTCCTTCTCCCTCCTACTCGCCTCTGCACGTCGACTTGCTTCCTCCTTCTCTTTCCGCACACTCAACTCTGAAATAAGCTCCCTACGCCGAGCAACAATCGCTCGTCGGACTTGTAAGGCTTTACGCTCCGCATTGGCAACGGCCACGAGCTGAGCAAGTTTTTCCTTATCTTCTTTTTCTTTCTCCGCTTCGGAGGGAGGTGGGTTAATAGCGATTAACGCATTATGCAAACACGTCGCGACACTGCTCAACCTCGTACGCACAAGTTCACTCGCTGAGGGTTGAACGCTCTTATCCAACGCGTTCAAAATCGCCGTACTCGAGCCAGCAACTGGGCTCCCAAAAGCCTCATCGATGAACGTTAAGCTTCCCGAAGCATGGTCGATGCGCACGCGTAAATCTCCACTACGCGCACATGCCATAAGGAATGCCTCAACCTGTGGTGCCTCGTATGCGCCCTCAAATGAGCCGTGCAGAGGTGTAACGAGCTCTAGCAGGCGCGAGACCTCCATCGTTGAGTAGACCTGTGCGAGTTGTGCGAGAAGACGACTCAGCAAGGCGCGTTGCAGAAGTGGGAGATACGATGCATAGTTTGGATCTGAGGAGAGATCCTTGAGAAGCGGGACGACATTGCTGCAGAGTAAAAGCGGGTCGAAGGTCACTTCTAGGATGTTATAGAGGTCCTTTACGACTTTCGGGGCAAGTCTAAGCACATTACGTGATAACTACAAGTTAGACGTCAGTAAGAATGAGTTGTTACGGATATATCGGGGTTTAGCTTACCGCTTCTTTCAATAATCCAGTACGTGTCGGTGTCTTAGTCAGACCGAGTAAAGCTGTAAGACGCGCGGTCCTCCCTCTGACTTCATCTTCCTCAGACGCATGACCAACAGGGACAGCAAGCGCGCTAATGAGCACTTGTCCTGCCAGTCTACTTAATTCTTCGTCCGTCTTCCCTCCGGCGGACCTGACAATAGAGTAATACCTCGCCCACGCCGCGGCATGAAACAAGGCATTTCCACTCGTCAAAAATATTCTAGTTAATTTTTCGTAATAGTTCGCCATCATAGCTGGACGAGGTGACTTCTTCGCCATATTAAGGAGATTATGTATGTCCTCGACTGAACGGAAGGCTTCTTGCCAGAGCTCGAGCTCGACGGATGTATTAAGCTGCGCAAAACGTGTATCAAGATGGTGCTGCAGCGTATCGGCGTCACCAAGGTTAATAGAATGCGGTTGGTGTGCATATTTTGCTACGTTTGCAAGGTGAAGACGTAGTGTCTCGCACAAACGTCTGAATTCGACCTTGCGCTGATGCTTCAAGCAGAATTTGAAGGCTTGTTGTGCGATTTGCTGTCAATCGTCCGATCAGAAAAAACATATAGTAAGCATAATCTGTGCTCACCTGGTAGATTCCCTCCAGTCTGGCATTATTTTTAAGAGTTTCAAGAGCCGTTCTATAGCTCTCCCAAAGGAACTTGAGCCAGGGCGTAACAAGCGCCCTATCCGTCCTGTCCTTGTTTTGATCTCCACTGACGGCCCCAAGCAAAATGCTCTCGGGCGTCTCGCTCGCCTCAAGGTCATCTACATCGACGAGCGCAACGGCTTTCTCAGCCTTCTCCTGCGCCTCCTGGACCTTGGCATCTGCAAGCGCAACAAACTTCTTGATGACGACTTCGATTGAGCCGACGCTGGTGTTCTGCGCGATATTCTTGTACTGCATGAGGCCTTCTTTGGCCGTACGGCCCTTGCGCATTTCTACGCACAGCTCGACGAACCGAAGCATGATGGGTTCGAGAGACGCGAGCGGGGTGGAACGGAAGCGCTTTGAGGAGAACATTTCTGTAAGTGACTGCAGGGCTGCGTGAGACTGCCCAACAGAGACGAGACCCTCTGCCTGCTTGAGGACCGTCTCGGGCTTCGAAAATGGCGCCATGATTAACTTGTGGAAGTTAGGTTATCGGAAAGTGCGGACGACGGCCAGTGTGGCGGATGTCCGCACGAAGTAGTGTCTGGTGAGAGCGAAAAGTTTGGTGAGCGACGGCTGTTGTCGCTAGAAGTATGCTCTCTGTGTTCGTGTGTCGTCGGTGTCGGCGTTGTTGACGGCGACGGTGGACGGACGGTTGAGTGTCGTTGCTGGACGATGAAGACAAGGCGTGGCCTGGCAGCGGGCAACGGGTGAGTGTCGTCCTCACGAAAACTATTAAGGTTTGCGCGTCGTTCGTGAGAAGTCATCGCCTCATTGGTCGTGTTAACTCCTTTCTTTTCTCCGTATTTTTTATGTACGCCGAAATAAAGTAAGATTTGGATCCGCAGAGTTTATTAGTATTACCATTCCTTCATTCCTTCATTCTTATAAACGACGCAAACGCTACTTTTATTGCACACACAATCTTTTTCTAACCGAAACAGTAATAACGATTCAGGACATGCAAGAGGGAACAGACTCTTCGGTTCACAGAATGCATCATTGTATGAGGAAGGTCGAGCAGTAAGTTGGGTAATTCCAGTCCTTCCTACTGCTGTCTGCTCTTAGTAATGTTCAGCGGGTTAGGTTCATTGGCTAGTAGTGAAAGACCCGAACATCTGAATTATTGGAAATACGTGTTCTGAATCCAAAAGGCGACCAAAATAACTACTTAGGAGTTGAGATGCTAAGCACACATCTGCCAGAGGCTCACTGATGCACGCCCAGTGGTTGATCCAAAAGCAACTTATTCTATGCAATGAATCAGACTATCGAGCCGACACTCTAGCTCTGTAGAGGCGAAGATGCAAACGTGGGTGATGTAGCTACAGGAGATCATCAGCGTGCCAATTTCGATGTCAATCATTCCTCAGCGAAGCTGCGCTTCTTCAACAAAGAACAGCAACAATCATTTACATCTGGATTCTCTGAAAAATCATCTCCACAGTTCCTGCATGTACGTCTAATACCAACAACTTGATCTGACAGAACAAAAATTCGATTGAAATGCTGTCATTCTGCTTCTCTCCTTCTGTATCCCGGACAAAGCATAATGCAACTTGTAACATTTTTCAAGCTCAGTGTGCTTATAAGAAGACAGGTATTACAGTGATTCTCCTTACCTTGTGCTGCACTCTCTCCCCAGATGGCGAACCAGGCTCTCGACAGCGAACGTGCCTACGCCTTCTTCATCCGCTCCGATGTTGAAGATGTTGATCCAAACGTGGTGCATTTATTGATCTCCGAACTCACCACCTCACAATACTTCAATGTTTCACTGTTGACCGTCTTAATCTACCATGCCCGTCCGTACCATGATTTCTCGTTCCTAATCCTCGCTGACAGAAAACACGAATCAAGTAACGACAGGGGACAAAGAGGTATGCTGAATCTGTAATGATCTCTCGACCACGTACTGATATGTGTTCCTGCAGAGGAAATATTTCTGGGTGTGCCCAGTCCCCACTTATGAAGGCCCATACCTTATTTACAGAGATGCAGTCCAGGATATGCAATCCTATCAGTCTAATTTATTTTACAGTGAGAGTCCTCAAGCCATGTAGCAACTCGCTTATTCTAACCCTGAGTCTCAGAATCGTTTCTTTGGACTCCTTGGGATAATTTCTCTTATACTCTGTAAGTAGAAACGTCTATTGTCCACTTAGTCGTAAAAAGCAGTCGGGAGTGACATTTTGCTCTAGACAATGGCCTCAAACAAAATCTTTTGAGGTAGAGAGCAGATCGGATTATCACTAGTATAGACTAACCTTGAATGCGAACACGCGTTGCTTACAGCTGTAAGCTCTCCAACCTTATCCATCAATTCCTCCTATTGACTTCGAAGTTAGGCCGGGCAACGTTTTGGCCAATTGGCTTATGTAGTAAGCTGTTTACTATTAGACATTAAGTTACCAAATCAATCCCATGCCAGATTTGTTCACAATTGTCCTTATAGACTGTAAGCACTACCCTCTACATTCCATATACATATAGTATGTACGAAGTTTTAATAGACATTCTCCAACGTCGCGTATTGGCATTTTACCATCAACGAGGGTATGTCCATATGTCACACAGTTTCTCAATCTAATCTTGGAAGATAGGAGACTCTCAATTATTCTCAAGGTACTTCTTGCTATAGAAGTGGGCATTGGTCTCGGTGTTTTTGTACACGGAGGTTTAATTGAAGATTGTAAAACTGATATCTAACTCTCGTTTTGGTTAACAAGTAGGCTGAAATAATTTGCATTAGCTATTCCTGGTCAGCTTGCGGAGGGTTATAGTATTTGTTTGGTCGGAAACCCTCCACGAATTCTGGTAATCATCTCTTGGTGAGTATGATACTTGCACCTTAACATGCTCTGACATGATTTAGGACTTCTCCTCTCATATATGGGACGATTTTACTTTGTCTGGCCCTCTTCAAAGCAGTAGGTTACTGGAGAATGTCCTCTGGTGTCGAAGGCCGCCTCCTCGTTAAAGTCCTAATTAAAGACCAGATTCTGTACTACAGCTTGTAAGTGGAACACTTATGAATAATTTTCTGACTCAAGTTATTGTAGTGTAATATTTTGTAGTCTGATGAAGATGGTAGACATCCGACTTGTGACTGTCAATCCTTTTATTGCCGAGCTTCTGGGTGCGGCTGGAAGTCCGACACTTCTCTGTGTCCTCGGAAGTCAACTTCTGATCAACCTTAAGGAGGCAGGTGAGAGAGAAGAGAACGGAGGAACGAATTATAGGTCAAGAACTCTTAGCAACATTCAATTTGCTGAATGTGTGTATGATTATGCTTTTACACGATAATCCTGGCTGATGTGTCTCTGGCGCTTGAACAGTTGCTAGCTTAAATAGAGAAGGGACAGTCTGTACTTAAAAGTCTGATTTTCCTCTTGTGCCTTGGACAGATACTAAATATTCAAAGTTGTTATCCCTTATATACTTTAGTCTTAACTGAGTTTCTGTATCTATATTAATAGTTATTCTACTTTTTAAAGACTAAGGACCTATGTAAACAAAATTAAATTGAATTATAGTTTGATAGTTGGAAATCTATCAAGGTTTGATAGAGTTTATAGAAAAATAGCTTGTGATTTTATCTAATTTACTCCTTTCTCTTTCTCTCTATTTTTCTACAGTAAGTAAGAGTAAGATTTGCAACCATAAAGTATATAATTATTTTCAAATCATATATCCTCTATACTTAGCAACTATACTATTGCTTGTGTTCTGAATCTGACAAGTGATTAATAACTACACAAGGGCTTGGATTCTCTGAGCAGTCTGCTGGACATTGACTGACGGATTTCTAGTGGGTGATACAAAAGTTTTCTGTAGGGAAATTTAGACTACCGAGATGATTCCCTAACTCAGCCGAAGTGGAGTCGAAATGTGGGTCATGCGGCAAAGACGAACCATTAGTGTGCAAGGGATGCACCTCCAGAAAAGCTTTAATTTCTCAGCATCATGTCCATCTGCTTCCTCTGCGAAGTCATTTCATTCATGTCTAACTATGCGTCTCACATCACTAACCTAATCTGACAAGATAAAATTTTGATTGAAACGCTGTCATTCTCGTCTTGCATCCTGGGCAAAAAATGCACGCAAGCTGTACCGTATCTGAAGCCTGCAATCTTATAAGAATGCGACCGGTCTAAGGTGCATCCGTAGTTCGCCTTGCACTATCTCCACTCTCATGGCAAACCAGACTCTCAGCTACAGACACGCCTATCCAATTTTAACCCGCTCTAATGCTCTGGATGTTGATCCAGGCTTGATCCGGTCGTTTGTTGCCGAAGCCATCACCGATCAGTACATCAAAGTGGTGCTCCTAACTGTCTTAGCCTACCACAATTGTTCGTAGAACGATTCTTCAAGCGCGAATTTCACTGACAGAGAGTACGATTTAAGTGATAACAATGGATAAAGAGGTATGATAATTGCAGTGCGATATACACTAGCTAAACGTGCTCTTGCAGATAAAATACTTTTGGGTGAGTTTAATGCTCACGTATTTAAGTATATAATTGATTCATGGCGACAAAAGTCGAAGCCGCGCTTACTTTGCTGGTAAAATGCTAATACACGCATTTGGAGAATGTCTGTAAAATAATCATGAGCAGATTATTCAAAACGAATCAATGAGCATAATACATACAGTCAACATCACGAAAAAGTCGCAACAAATGTAATTGATAATAGCAAATGTAATGTAATAATGTACTTATATATCAATTACAATTCAAAATTATAATTATACTTTGCTTGTAATTGAAATGTAACAACTGTATATAAATGTAATACTTATATAAGAATTGTATTATACTACAATTGTTTTTTGAAGCAAGTAATGTTACTACCAGTATTACTACAATATTATATGTGAGACACAAGTACTTAACTTTTATTATAATATGTTAAAATTGTATATAAATTAATATACAACAGTAGTTAACTAGTTATAATATTTATAAAAGTAATGTATTATGCTTGTAAGTTGATTATAGTACTTTTGGTAAGATAATATGCAATTATATATATTAATATTGTTAACAATCAGTCTGTTAGACTTATAATATAATCTGGTTTTGCTTTTAAACTTTATATCGAAGTGCTTACATAATCGAATACCGAAGATCGAGAGCATATAATGACGCACTTACACTCGTCACTCCTTTTCCTCCTACCTCCACCATCTCCCCCAACCCTCTTTCCCCAACACTATGCGTCGCTTTTGTTCTCTCCAGCCCAGTCTCCTGCCTACAAGCATCCTCCAGCAGGCACACTGCCTGCAACCACCTAGACAATAAACATTGCTGCATTCATCTCTCTAATCTGCCACTGCGATGCTTGTGCTGAGCCTCAGATCCTGTGACGACACGACCCAGCTGGCTTCGCCATCCTTCAGCGTAAAGCGTAAGCAGCTAGTCCACCTCATAATAACCTGCACAATAGTTGCTCACCCCTCTCCTCCCAACTTTTTGTCTTCCTTCCATCCCTTCCACTCCTCGCTTTGCCTCTTACGTTGCCTCTCCTTCGTTGCCCTCCTTTTATTACGTTCACCTTCCTTTTTGCATTCGCATTCGCGCATCTGCATTGTTGACCAGTGTCGAACGACTTTTTCAGTAATTAAATGCATTCGTGTACTTCTTCCCGCTCAGCAACGCAAGCAACAATTGGTGAGTACGCACTCGCGACAATGTCCATGTATGACCACTCCTCAGGCGCAATCCTCTCTCCGGCCCCCCGCGCACTCTCCTACCCCACCCACCATCCTATGTTTGACATCACCCTTGATGGGCCTACGCTGTGTGCATTTATATTCCCCAGTACCGTGCATGACACCATTTCGAACGGAAGCAGTGACCCTCCACTCCCCTCTCAGCCGAGTCTGTCCGCCTTCCACTTCACCTTCGCCTTTCGAGCCGGAACGTCCTAGAGATACACCTTGCAATTGACGACTCAGTTTACTGCACCTCCCATTGGACACCGTAGATAAACCATAGACCACACACACACAGACACTATTCCGTCTGCAGTCTGAATCAACTCGTTCAACACTCCGGATCTCAACCTGCATGCACTACTCACACTCGCTGCACGCCATCGCCGTGCGTCCATCTTTTCTTTCTTATTGTCACTCGCTAAATCACTCCAAGTCTGTTTCACAGGCACAGCCTCAACCTCCAAAACCTGCTCGACCTTGCAATTCAACTTGCAGGGACTGAGCGACGACCAAGGCGTGGTGACGAAGATTACTTTGTACGGCCCAAGAACGCGTTAATCCTTTACTGACGTGAATTCTGCTTGCAGAGGAACGAGGCAGAGGCTGCTAGTGGTGCAGGGATTGGGACTGTAGAAATAATATAATATTCACTATCTTTTTGTATTAAATAATTAAATATAATTACATTTTATTAATTATTCAATACAAAACTGTATACAAAACAAAAGCAAGCTATCCAAATGCTTGTAATGATTTGTATATATTGTAAGACAATACTATACTGTCAAAAAATAATAAGTATATTTTACATTATTATTTTGGGAGGTATGTTATAATCACTTATATATCTTGACAATATGTACAATTATAATTAATATCAGTAATTTCAATAATTGTTCTAGATTCTCATTATACTTGTATTAAATTATAATTAACTTGTGAAAACCCCTATGAAGAATATAATTGCTTTAACAAAATTTACAAAAAGTATAAAATATACCTGGTTATAATCTAATACAAGTGTTGCGACTTTTTCGTGATGAATGAGAACAAGCGTAATCAAGTCTTCCCGTGGCTCTGTGTTTAATTAGAGTCTTAATTCACAATAGTACACAGCTCACTGGATAAACCAGTCGTCCAAAACGTTACTCGACCTAACTTCTAAGTAAATGCAGTGAATGAATGGTCAGTAGTCAAAACGCACAGCTGCAATCGTTACGTATGACTTCAAGGTCAGTTTATGCCAGAAAAAACCCGATTTGTGTTCCCTACCTTAAAAGGTTTTGTTTGAATCCAACGTCTGTAGTAAAAAATATGTGTCAATCGCCTCTCACAAGCTAGTGAATCGTGCAACTATTTTTCATACGATATATACTACAAATTATCCCAACGAGTCCAATGTAGCGATTCTAAGCAAGATTAGAATGTTCTCGGTTACTATATAGCCTCGTTGGTCCTTACTGCAAAATAAACGAGGCTGATGAAACTATATATAGACCTATTATATGCTTATTTAAAGTAAATTGTGGCAGACAGGAAACTCTCAATCATACTCAAGGCACTTCTTGCCATAGAAGTATTAGTTGATCTCAGCATTCTTATTTATACTGTTTTACTTCAAGATCGTAAGAATGTTAATTAACTCTCACCTTGGTCGATAAGCGCGTTGACACAGTCACGGTGCTGTCCAGCTACCTCGGCTCGTCTTGCAAAGGGCATTGATGTTTGTCCAGTCAATGTTGCCCCACAATCACTAGGCATCGTTTCCTGGTGAGCATAATATCAAAGTGTCTAAAAATGCTCTGACATAGTGTAGGAGTGCTCCTCTGATATACGGAACGACTTTACTATGCCTGGCAGTCTTCAAGGCAGCAGAGTACTGGAAGATGTCATCCGGTTTCAAAGGCTTCCATCTCATCAGAGTCCTTGTTGAAGACCAAATTCTATACTATGGCTTGTAAGTGGAACATTTGTGCACATATAATTGACTCAAGTTGTTGTAGTGTAATTTTTTGTTGTGTGATGCAGATAGTGGATATTCGAATTTCAAACATCAATCCTTTCGTTTCATCGTTTATAAGTGCCGTGGCAACTCCTACTCTTCTCTGTGTCCTCGGAAGCCACCTACTGATTAATCTAAAGGAGGCAGGCGAGAGAGGAGTAAACGAAGGAACAAATTACAGATCGAAGACTGTCAGTGACATCGAATTTGCAGAAGGTATGTTTGTGTGAGTTTTTCTTTCATAACCTTGGCTAATTTATTTTAGGTGTTCCAGCTGCTGCAGACTCGAACGGAGAGGGAACAAGCAGCGTTTGACAAGTCGCGTTTGCCTCTCACTTCCGTACCGGATCAAAATGATATTCACCGATTTCCACACTGTCGATTGTTTTCATTTATTGCATTCCCACGTTTCGAGCTGCTTATTTACTTTCAGGACCTTTTTATCCGAGCTACTGTTTTCTTGATGCCTTGAACTACTATTTACGTATGTAACTAGAGTGTGCTCCTTGCTCCAATGTACAATTTGTACAGTCTTATTTATTTATATATTACAGTTGTGGGCATATATTTAGTCGTTGAAAAGTAAGTATAATACATTGGGCACTTGTATCAATGTTGATAAACCGTTTGTTGCTGATGAGTGGACGTTTCTTACTCATACCAGTATAAGAGAAAATACTCTTAGATATGACGTATCACTGGCGTTGAAACTGGAATTGAGAAGAATGATAATCATTCCGGGCCAGGATACTACTTGACGCTTTCTAGTATTTAGCAAGCTTGGTTTATAAGCTAGTAATGCAATTCCTAAACATCTGGGTCATTGGAAATTAGTAATGATGAATGCAAAAGGAAAAGAAAGAAAGGGTGAGACTTGGTTGACAGATGACAAGAGGTGTGTCTAGCTCACGTCTTTTCTTGTTTTTCAAACAGTTTTACTTACAATCTACTGTGAATACATATTTCTACTGTAAAGTTGAGTTGGAGATGTAATTATCTCACTGTATCAGAAATAAGTCTCTGTAAAAGTCTCATAATATCTAATAGACTTGTATTACATTTTTACATTCAGTACTTGGTGTGGAATAGCAACCTGGAAGACAATATCTTTTTAGCACAAAGAGGCAATAGTCTGTGGTCTCAGGCTATCCATCTGGCACAGTCAACATATAGCGAGTCGTTCTCTAGGATAATTTAGACTACCGAGGTGGTGTTCTAACTCAGCAGATGTAGAGTCGTAATGTGTTTCAGGTGGCTACGGCAAATAGTCGGCCTGCAGATCATGAACGTCCATCATTCCCCCAGCAAAGCTTCGATTTCTCAACGTCATGTCCATCTGCTTCGTCTGAAAAGCCACCCCACTAATGTCCAATTATACACTTCATATCAATAACTTAATCTGACAGGATCAATCTTTGACTGAGACGCTGTCATTCTGCACCTCTCCCATCCCGCATCTCGCGCAAGACAAATGCGACTCGTCCTGTCTTTTAGAGCCCTAATCACATAAGAGGACGCCCAGTATAAGGAGCACCTATAGCCCATCTTGCGCATTCTCCTATCCGATGGAGAACCAGAATCCCGTTTATAGACATGCCTACTCATTCCCTACCCACTCTGATACTGTAGACATAGATCTGAATGTGGTACAGCTGGTCGTCTCCGAAGGAGTCACTGCCGAGTACTTTGACGTGGCACTAACAACTGCCTTAGTATACCATGCCAGTATGTGCCACAATTCCATATCCCAATTTTATTTATATAAAGCACAATTAATCAAAGTCACAACCATGGATAAGGAGGTAGGATTACTTGTGCAACTAACTTGTATACATATTCTAATTTGTGTTTCTGTAGATAAAATACTTTTGGGTGAGCTGAATGACAACTCGTATAAATCTATGGCTTATTTATAATGGTACAGTCAAACCCGTGCAGCCCTACTAGCCTGATTTATTTTTCGGTAAGTGCTGCCAAGGTATATAGTAGATGTATACATACGTATCTTGACATTTATGTAGAATCGTGTCGTCGGACTCCTTGCAATAATTTGTGGTGTAATCTGTAAGCAATACTTTTGCAATCCACTAACCTGTAGAAATTAACTATCACCGAAATTGACTGTAGACAATGGTTTCAAGCATAATCGTTCGAGGTAGAGAACAAACAAGATTATCACTTACACACATTGACCTTGGGTGCAAAACTCGCATTACCTGCAGCTGTGCGTTTCCCCTCCTGACCAATCATCCATATTATTGACTTGGGAGTTAGGCCGAGCAACAGTATGGATATTCGACGCATGCCGTAAGCAGCAGGTTACTGGTATTTGTTGTGACTCCAATTTGACACAGACCCAGAATTGATTAGCTGTCTCCTTGTCGACTGTGAGTATTAATCCTATTACTTCATGGAGATACTATACCCACATAGTTGTCTTATAGACATACTTCAAATTCGTATATTAGCACTTTACCAACAAAGTAGGTATGGTAATATCCCAGTAATATCTTAATCTGATTTTACCAGATAGGAGATTTTCGATCATCCTTAAGACACTCCTCGTAATAGAAGCAGGACTTGCTCTAAGCATTCTTATTTATATCACTTTGTTTGTAAACCGTGAGTACTTAGAATATTAATTGTGACTTGTCCTGAGCAACGGGGATATTCATATAATGTGCTTTAGCAACCCCTGCCCACCTTGCTCAGGGTATTATTGTTTGTCTCTTTCACAATCCCCCACAAATATTGCCATTGATTTTGTGGTGAGTAAATAATCCATCCAGCTGACCTTACTCTTACAAAGTACAGGACTGCTCCCCTAGTATATGGAATGATTTTACTTTGTCTTGCCCTATTCAAAATGGCAGAGTGCTGGAGAGAGTCGACTGGTTTCGAAAGGTTCCATCTTGTCCGAGTACTCATTAAAGATCAAATTTTATACTATGGCTTGTAAGTGGGACGCCTGTGCAAAATTAACTGACTCAAAATGCTACAGTGTGATATTTTGTTGCTTGATGCAGATAGTGGAGATTCGAATCTACGATTCCAATCCTTTCATTTCAGTCTTTCTGGCTGAAACAGGAAGTCCGGCCCTTCTCAGCATTCTCGGAAGCCACCTTCTGATCAATTTAAAGGAGGCAGGCGAGAGAGGAGTGAATGAAGGAACCATTTACAGATCAATGACTGTCAGTAACATTGAATTTGCTGAACGTATGTTTGTGCAAGTCTCTCTTTCATGAACCTGGCTGATTTATTTTAGGCGCTCCGGTCGCTGCAGTCTCGAACGAAGAAGGAGCGAGCAGTGTTTGACGGATCACGTTTGCCTCTCACTCCTGGGACAGGTACTAGATTGAAATGATGTTTATTAATTTCCATGCTGTGTTGCTTGATTTTGAATAATGTATTTGTAATACTTTGAACTGCTTATTTACTTAAGAATCTTCTTAATAAGCTTTTAACCGAACTGCTGTTTTCTTAACGTCTTGAACTATTATTTATGTATACAGCCAGAGTGTACCATTTGCTCTAGTATACAATTTGTACAGTTGATTTTATTTATTCTTTACAGTTGAGAAAATATATTTAGTTGTTAAAGAGTAAGTATCATACATTAGACACTTGAATCAATGCTGATAAACTGTTTGTTGCTAATAGGTGGATGCTTTCTACTAATGCTAGAATAAGAGAAACTAAATCTTTAAAAATATAATGTATTAGTATTACTAGTATTCAAATCAAATTCTTACTATAAACTTAATCAAATCAGTTTTTCAAATATAGAGTTTGAACAATATAAAAAAATTTGAACTAGGTGATTCTTCTTACAGAATTATCTAAATATAATCATGTAAGAGTTACTTTTAACTTTACTCAATTAAAAAATTTCAAAAATACTATATTAGCAAATTCTTTCAAGCCAGATCTATTATATATACTACTTTAGCTTCACAATATTATATTAGTACAATTCCTCCAAATAAGGTATTGACTTATACTATATTAAAATTGATTCACATTTTATATGTATTTTGTTAGGAGAATGTATTCTCTAAGTTGGTAATATACTCTAACTATAAATTAAGCTTGTAACCCTTATACTAAATATATTCTAAGCTACCAACACAGGATATTATGTAAGGAACAAGAAGGATACAAGAAGAGTCAAAAAACTAAAGAACTCTTACATAAAATAAATAGTATCTATAATGTAGAAAGTATTAAGAGATACAAGAGTAAAATAAAGAAAATATTAAAAGTATAAAAGTATAAAACAATGAATAAAATATAGAAAGGCAAAAGAGAATAAAGAGAACAAGGAATACTTTACAAAAAGCTTGTACAGGCTTAAAGAGTGTATCTTAAGCTTATTGTGTTCAAAGAGGCAACAGTTTTATAATTAAGGAGTAAAGGATTAGTTAGATATACAGACCTTATACAAATAGATTATAAAAGTACAAAGAGCTCTCCTAAGCTAAGTATTCAATCTCTTATGTCAAAAATTAGCAAAATAAAAGATAAGATATTAAGGATAAAGAAAATAAAGGAGTAATTAAGGGTTTTAATAAGGGAAAATAAAATAAAGTAGAAACAATAAAGGAGAAAAGTAAAAAAATTCTAACATATTTGTAAATCATTAATAGATACTAATAGAAAAACTTACAATTACTAAAAAGTGTTTAACCTTCATTTCTTAAATACTTACTAAGTCTTAATTCTAGATCTCTTTTAGCTCTACTTCTTTCTATGACTAGGATTTTTATTTTACAAACAAGAAGTATTATAGTAACTCTTAGATTTCTTATTTACTTACTGAGAAAACAATCTTCCTTCTCTTTATCCTATTATTCTATATGAGAAACTATTTACTTAAATCAGTTATCTTATTCTTCTTAAGTTATATTTGTAATCTACATTTTAATCTTCATATAATAGATTCTACTAATTATAAGTCTTCTAGAGCCATCCAGCAGATGACTCACAAATGTGTGTATTATAAACAGATTGTACTTCATTATGTATCCAGAAGCAACTAAATGTATAGTAGAATTAAAGAATAATATTTTTAGAACAGAAAATAGTAGAGTAAAGGTATATATTGTTATAATTCAGGTACATACACTCAGACATTAATGACCTTGTAATTAGTATTCATCAAACTGTTCAATTCCAAAGAATGCTTTGTTGCTACTGACACAGGGTGGCTGTGTCTCACAGACATTAGTGAGAGATAGGTAGTAATGATAGAAATGTTGAAATAGTATATATACAGTGTTCTAGACAATTTATATATAATACAAGCAGAACTCTAGCTTGTATTCTGAATCTGAGAGCAGATTATAACTAGTTTACAGTTGTAGGAGTTGAGATACTATGTATGAACTCAATATGGATGAAACAACAGATTGATCTATACATTACTAACATTTAATACAAGGGGTAGGTTATTATTATACACATGTAGGTAGGCAGGAAAGTTGATGAGTATGTGGGTAGTAAATCAGAATATTGAGTTGACAAACTACCTCAGTACTATGGAAGGTCCAGTTGTGTTTGAAGGAATTACCCAGGTTGATGATCACTAGTGTGCAATACATGAATGTCCTTGTTCTCCACCACAGCACAACAATCATGTCAATCTGCTTCCTCTGCTTGATTGTATCTCAGTTCAGGTACTTGATTGTGCAGAAGGAGGCTCCAGATGGAATGCATGTACCCTGGCATCTCAGATTGGGCAAACACACAAGTTGCAACAGCCCAGTTCATAGCTCTTATAAGAAGGCAGCTGGTGGAGCTGCTGGAGTGTGTGACTTTTATCTTGCCTTACACCCTTATCCTGTATTCTACTGTTCTCTCCTCTGATGGTGGAACAGATGCTTGACTACAGACATGCCTACTCAATATTCACTTGCTCTGATGTCATAGACGTTGATCTGAGCATTGTGGATATGTTTGTCTCTGAAGTTGTTACTAGGCAGTACCTTGAGGTAGCAATACTGACTATCTTAGTCTATCATGCTAGTTTGTACTATGGTTCTCTAAGCCAAATTTTCATTGACAGAAAGTACAATCTAAGTGACAACAATGGACAAAGAGGTATGCAATTATGTAATTAGAGAAACCCTTGCTGAGTTGTGTTCCTTCAGATAAAATACTTTTGGGTTAGTTCAAAACCTACTAGTGTATGACTGTGAATTATTAATTGTGATGAAGTCAAAGCTGTGCAGCCCTATCAGTCTGATTTACTTCACAGTGAGAGCCATTAAATTACAATACAGCTAATTCATGTTGACCATGAGGTGCAGAATTGCTATGTTGGTCTCCTTGGAGCAATCTGTTCAATAGTTGGTAAGCAAGCATTTTATTATCTGCCAAGTTGTTGAAAGTAATTGACATTGGTACATTTTCTCTAGACAAGAGTTTCCATCAAAATCCTTTGAGTTAGAGATTAATCGGATCATTAGCAGGTACTATTGCTAACATTGGATCTGGACATATTTAGATGTGTGCCTTCCTCTTGACCATTTGCTCTTCTTATTAATCTAGAAACTAGGCCTGGTATTGCTTTAGACAAATAAGCTATGTAGTAAGCCATCTACTACTATTAATCAAGGTTCCAACTTAACACAGTGCTAGACTTAATTACAGTTGTTCTTATAGATTGTAAGTATTACTTCCTTTCTGTTGTTTCATACCTTTTGTGTGTACAATACCCTTGATTGTCTCACAGATATCCTTCAAGTTTGTGTCCTGGTGCTTTACCAAAACAGTGGATACTCTACTCTCCTATTAGTGGTTACTTCTTCTGACTCAGCATAACTTTTGTAGATAGGATACTATCAATCTGCCTGAAGATACTTCTTGTTATAGAAGTGGGCATTGATCTGAGCCTTCTTATTTATAGCACTTTGATCAAAGATAGTGAGCTCTTAATCACCTGTTAATATTGACAAAAGGATAGGCTAAGATGAATGTACTCTAGTTGGTGCTGGCCAGCTTTTGCAAGGTGTTAAAGTTTGCCTGGTCAATATTCCCCTACAGAACCTGTCAATCATCTCATAGTGAGTATTAATCTTAAACAGAATTTTTCTCCTTTTCTAACATAGTACAGGACTGCTCCTCTGACATATAGGATAGTTTTACTTTGTCTGGCCCTCTTCAAGGTAGCTGAGTACTGGAAAATGTCAACTGGCTTCAAAGGCTTCCATCTTGTCCAAGTCCTTATTAAAGATCAAGTTATATACTATAGCTTGTAAGTGGACCACTTGGACAAAAGCAACTTGCTCAAATATTTGTAGTATAATATTTTGTTCTATTATGAAGATAGTAGAGCTTCAAATTGCAGGTATAAATTGGTTTACTTCAAATCTCCTTAGTGTAGCTGGAAGTCTGACCCTTCTCTGCATCCTTGGAAGCCACCTTCTGATTAATCTAAAGGAAGCAGGTGAGAGAGGGGTAAACAAAGGAACAAATTACAGATTAAGGACTGTTAGTAACATTGAATTCACTAAAGGTATGCTTACTTATGCCCCTTTTCATAAACCTGGCTGATTTATTTTAGGTGCTCTAGCACCTACTGTATGCTCTAACAAAGAGGAAACAAGTAGTGTTTGACAAGTTGTGTTTGCCCCTCAGCCCTGGGACAGATACTAGATTGAGATGATATTGAGCAATTTCTGTACTGTGTTACTTGTTTGTATTTATTACATCCAATAATATTCTGAGCTAGTTAATTTTTTTCTTTTTTGGATCTTGTTATCCAGACCACTGTTTCTTGACATCTTCAACTACTAGTTATGTATGTAACCAGAGTGTGCTATTTGCTCTAGTGTGCAATTTGTACAGTTGAGTGCAAATATTGTGTAAATACAACACATTAGGTGAATTCAATTAATTGGCAGGAGCACTTGTAGGACAGTAGGAAGATTTTAGGGTGTCTCAGCAAAGTAGCATGTACCTTAATAGATACCAAATGGAGATAAGATCTGTGCAACTGTCTGTAAGTGTGTACAAGTGCTCAAACCCACTTGTTTACACTTACAGACATGTAGAGTTTGAAAAAAAAATAAACATTTGATTACATACTATAACATAAATCCTTAAGAAGCATGAAATATACTAAGAAGCACAGTCATGTGACCACATAGGAAGAGCACATTAAGTGCATATACAGGCTGTTTTCTTGTATATCTTACACTCTCTATTCTCCTTTCAAGATGCCTAGCTCTACTTATTACAGTAATAAATTTGCTATAAGTATGAGTACTCTATCTACCCTGTGTATTCTGCATTTTGACACTGAATTCAACCTGCTCCTCAGCCTTCTTCTTGCATATGAAGCTCATTGTCTGCTCCTTTGTGCTTGCCTTTCATTTTGTGGCTCATACAGTACATCCTACTCTGAGGATTTCCTCAATAACTTACTGTTTAGTACTTTGGATTATATTTTCAAAGCATTCTTCAGGTATGTCTTGAAGGTTATGAATCATATACATGCTACTACATTCTAATCCATGTCTCTTTAGAGTCAACTGTACTTTATTCAAGATGCTTAGTGACCTTATTAAGGATGATAAGGTCTTCAGGAGAACTAGTAAATGTCTGTAGCATCCTTATTAGGAGCAACTTACTGTATTTCTACTGTGTTACAGTAGTACAACAGGCATTAAGGTTGTAGAGCAATCATCCATTACAGTAGGCACAGTACCTCTATACTGTGCCTGTGTCTGTACTACTTTTTGCTGGCTCAGGCCTTAGTTTCTTACTTGGCCTACTAGTAAATGTTGTCTAGAACTGAAATTATGTCTTCAAGCTGAAGGATTTCCAGGGTGTATTGGTATGGTAGACAGTTCACTCATCCTACTTGCTACAAAACCTAGGAAAGATGGAAATCTTTACTTTAGTAGAAAAAAGTACTATTTAGTAAGTATAATAGTCTTTTTGTCTTTTTGCATTTCTCTCATAGTCCTTTCTCTTAGATTGTTCTTCAGACAGTCTGTGATGACAGAAAGCACTTTACTGAGTTTGACTTAGGCTGGCCCAGAAATGTTCAAGACACTACTGTTTTCAAAGAGTTCAGGATATGACAATTCCTAGCAGAGTACTTTGATAGAGACAAGTATATTCTAGCTGACAAAGGTACACCATCTGTACCATGAGTACTATTTGGTTCATCATAATCTCCTAGAACAGTACAGGGTTCATTAATGTTTTGATTTTATATAGGTTACCCACTCACCCAGTTCACTATCTGCCTGTTCACTGATTACAAACATACAAACAACTCTCAAGAGTTTTACTGTTACTGAGATTTTAACTTCAAACTCTTACATTGCTGTATTGTGATTGAGCATGCATTTAGGATGCTCAAAGGACGATTCACTTCCTTACAAAGTTTTCCCAGATACAAGCTCAACATCATTTATATAATGGTTGAAGCTCTGATAGTCATACACAATATATTGATTGATTTAAACAACAACCCAGAAACTATTACAAACTACAACAGTCATAATAACACAGGCCTTTTTGCTACTGCTTGAGGCAGTAAAGACCAAATGGCAGCAGAACAGGCCAGGAATATAAATTACATGGGTGGAAACAAGCTTTATAATATAGGTGTGTTACACAGGAAGAATCTGCTCAAATGTATGAACTGTAGGAATATCTAGGTACTTTCTGTACTCATTTGTAACACACATTAGCAATAAAAATGCCTTTCCTATACTGTAACTTAGTATACTCTATAGAAGGAATGAATGAATTGACATTTAAATATTGAGTACCTTACTGAATGTTACAAGAACTGTAGTTTAAGTGTTATTCAAAGCATATAGTAGAAACCAGTCTCTCAATACAGCCTATACTAATTTCCACCCTGTTAAAGTTCCCTGATCCTTTGTACTATCTCTTAAAGCTCATCTTAAAGGTCTACAGCAAGTTCCTTCTCTACTGGATCCTCTGAATCACACAGTACACAGTATTTATCTAATTTCAAGTTGTGCAGGTCTTCTAAATTGTATAGTATCTGTATTTCTACAGCTCAATCTTCAGACCACATTCTTTTCCTCTAGTACTCTTTATCCCTCTCATCCTTTTGTTTCTGGTATGCAAATTGCTCAGATTCAAGCTCTGTCATTTTTTCTTATTGTTCTTGTACAAGTTTCAGAGCCTTACTAACAACTTTAGAGAATATAGTAGTAGGATCAGATTTCTTGTGTTTCTTCTTGTTCTCCTTGACATCTACCTTAATATCCTTAAAGCTATGTCCAGAACTGAATTCAATAGGCCTCTCAATGTCTGGACGTCCATCTGCCCTAATAACAGGTAAGCCTTTGTATGAACCATACAAATTAAACAAGCCTAAGAGCTTGTAAGACTTACACTCAGTCAATAATAGTAAAGATTGCTCCTTCTGCAAATTTCTTACATGTTGCTACAGAAGTCTGTATGCCTAGTATCTCTCTGTCCCTATCACCTCCTCCTGTATGGTTTTGCCACTCTAACAAGCTCAGGTAAGCAATTTTAATGTACAACATAAATGAGTTACTCACTTTTTGTGTCCTTATATGTTCTAAACAACAAATACCACTTTGTAATCACTTGATTAGTAGTATATTGATCCAATATTGTCTAGGAAGCCTAAAAACAAGTTTAATAGTGTGTAGCACATAAAAAGTAATACAGAGAGGTGTCTACATACCTCTTGACAATACTTCTTAATGGAGGTCTGGGCTTTTGACTATCTTTCTAGTACACAAATGTATTTGGCAAGTTTCTTCTCATTCTCCTTGTCCTAAGACACTTTCCCCTTTGTGTCTTTCTGTTCAATGATCTCAGCCTCTTCCTTCAGTTTATTGTCTAACTGGCTTGTCTCTGTGTCTGAAATACTAGAAGGATGTGTATTCTTTCCTGATTGTAACCCTTGAAAAGAGTAAGTGTATGTTGTAGTAAAAATATGCTGAAAAGGAAGCCTAGTGCATAAAAAGTAATACAGAGAGATGGTGCATACCTTTCCCTTTCTTTCTCAGCACAGGTTTCTCTTTCTCCTTGCCCTTATATTTTGACTTCTCAGGTGCTGGAGACACACTTTCTTGTTTCAGCTATAGAGCTAGAGATGCATTGTGAGCTGAATTCTGTATCTGAAGACCTGGAGACTGTTGAAATTGTTGAGTATTGAATGCTAACAGAGCTGAAGCATTCTCAGGAAATTCTTGACCAAGTGCATGAGCACTTGGGGCAGGACTAGGTGAATTGGGAGACAAGAAACCTGGTTGAAGCTGGGTATGTATAGGAGTTGGCTAGTTAAATGCATACATTTGCATGCCTGGTAGAACTGTTACTAGTGTCTGTGGCTGATTTTGATGCTGAGAAGGATCCTGGGGGTTATTTGGGTCCATCTTAGACGTCTGAGGATGACAGGGGGACAATTTCTGTATTTTTTTTGTGTAACAGCACTCATGTCTCACATCTGAATCCAAAATTTCCATTTTGAGATTAAAATAATTATATTTAATTATATAAACATTATTATCTAAGTACTTGCAGATCCTCTGCAAGTCGTCACTTCAATTTTGAGGGACTTGCGCTGCACACAGG
>NW_006760394.1:1610830-1619670 GCF_000271605.1 Fomitiporia mediterranea MF3/22 | reverse complement strand
CATTTTTTCAGAGCGTGCACCCTTACCAGTTTCCTACTAACTACCTTCTCTTCCACTTTAGCTTTGCCCTTTCGCTGTCTTAGAGACCTCAGGAGCTGGAGTAGAGGATTGTGGGGTCGGATGAGAGCTGGAAGAGTTGGAAGATACTGGTTGGTGAGCCGGAGTTTGTGCTTGGTTTTGCTGATGCATGTGGAAATTTAGGGCTGCTAAAGCTCTAACATTGTCTGGAAACTCTGGACTTGGAGCATGGACGACTGGGGCTGGACTAGGAGAAGGGGGTACCATAGAACCGGCAGGAATTTGTATCTGGTGAGTTGCTGCCTGAGTTGTGCATGTAATTGTAATGCCTGTAATAAAGTAGCTGGTGTCTGAGGTTGGCTGAGTGGTTGTTCAGCATTCTGAGAGCTGTTCTGCTCCATCTTAGAGGTCGAGAGTTGAGGAGGACAAGCTGTTGAATTTTTTTTTCTTTGCGACGACACTCATGTCTCAGATGAATCTCTAAGTTTCTTTATTTGGGACATTCACATTACTACATTAAGAGGTATGCAACTTAAGTAATGATGGTCGATCCTTGCTGCAAGTCTGATCCTCAATTCTTGAGGGACTTGCGCTGCTCGCGGCATCAGTCTTCTTCGTGCCGCAGCCCCCGCGCAAGTCCCCCACGCAAGTGAATTGAGGAGGGCTAATTTAATTGAAGTCGCCTAATTGGCACTTGCATTTCGTATTACGTAAGAAAGGAATGAGGGTTAAGATTAATAAGAAATTTATTCACCGTATACACTCAGACGTCAAAGACCTTGCATTCAACGTTCTCCGAATCGCTTCGACATCAACGAATGTTTTGTCGCGGAGTCGATCGACCCAGAGTAGCCGTGTCTCGCTGATATTGGTGAGAGACGGACGGCGATGGCGCAATGGAGATGATCTTTCACAATTCACCCTAGCACGCTAAAACTCCCGTCTTCCGTCTCTCACCTCTTCATCCGTTCATCCATCTCATCTCACCACCACAACCATCATCTCCCCCATCATGCGCGCATACTACTACGATAACATCCCGGGCGACCAACGTCTCCCACACGACTCAGGCGAGTCCGTCTCTCAAGACACACTTACCTCTCTCGGGGTGCTTTACTGGCAGATTCCTCTTTTGGGTGATGGTGAGGTTGATGAAGAGAAGATTGATGAAGTTGCGAGGGAGAGGGAGTATAAGAATCGGGATGTGATTAATGTGACGAAGGAAGGGTTGGGAGAGGCGTATGAGGGGAAGTTGAAGATGTTTTTTGCTGAGTGGGTTTACTTCGTCTTTTAATTTCTTTTCTTTTCTTTTTGGTTAAGTTGATATGTGAGAGTGGGAATGATGAGCTGACGGTGGCGTTTTGTAGGCACATGCACGAAGACGAAGAGATCCGATACGTCAAAGCTGGATCTGGTTTCTTTGACGTCCGAGGTACGTTCTCTCTCTTCTCTCTTCTCTCTTCTCTCTTCTCTCTTCTCTCTTCTCTCTTCTCTCTTCTAATTTGTTCTTGATCACTGACACCTATCGGATTGTGTTTTTTTAGAACTCTCAACGGACCGCTGGATCCGCGTCCATCTGACACCAGGCGACCTCCTCGTCCTCCCAGCTGGCATCTACCACCGCTTCACAGTTGACGAGCGGAACGCTGTTACTGCTATGCGACTCTTCAAGGTACAGTAGCTGTCTCATTCCAACATATTCAATTATTGGGCTGACTAATTTTATTATTATAATTTATTTACTGTAACATGATACCGTATCAATACATAGGACGAACCAAAGTGGACGCCGCACAACCGCGGTGCGGAGACGGACGTAAACCCGTACAGACAGACGTACGTCCGGAGCGTCCGCGCTTCCGCTTGACGGGCAAAAGATCAGAAATCAATGGATTAAAATACGAATATCTTCCGTGTTTTCATGAATTTATGAAGTGTGTATGAGGATAGACTGTGTAGCTCTTGTTTCGCTGTGTATCTTGTCGTCGTGTATGAGAGAAAAATGAATGAATGAGAAAGTGAAATGAGGAATTTTCGCCAGCAAGCCACTTGTAATAAAATCTAAATTTATTTTTACCTCGGGGGCGGTGACATCAGCGTTCAATTTCATCGCCTACGCCCGCAGCTTTCATTCACTTGGTTACTCGTGTCCATGCACCGCAGCACTAGCGTCTAGCGTCGCTCTTCACTAACTTATCACTTATCACTTCCGAATAAGTTACAACCATGTCCTCCGGAAACGACGACCCAGTCACACAAGCACAAAATAACATCGGTACGTAAACGGCTTCTATTCCTACGTTGACGTATATCAAAAATTAACGTGAATTTTTTATTTTTTATTTATTGTTGTTAATGGACGTTCTTGTCTTGTGATGAAATGTTGACTCTGACATTGACATGGACGTGAACGATGAATGATGAACGATGAACGACGGATGAACGCAGTTGCGATATTCCACGCCTCCTTCCACCCGACGAAAGGCAACACAATCGACTGGTCTCTCACTTCTCCCTCCCCATCCACCTCTGCCTCTTCTTCTTCTTCATCACCCACCCTTTCACTAGATGGCGTAGAATTCAGCGTCCTCCCCTCAGGCCTCCACCTCGTCCAACAAGACGTCATCTACTTCTCACACGGCTCACATACCGGGTTAGCCGTCTTCCGTCGTCGACCTACGAAAGCTGAGGGACAACGAGGGTTTCGGTTAGCTTCGCTTGGGATTTTGCTTGGTGAAGGGGAGAGACCGAGGCCTTGGGTTTATGTTAGGGAGTTGAGGGAGTTGGCGGATAGGGTGTATGAGGGTGCTGAGCGGAGGGAGAGGGAAAGGGAAGGAGATGCGGATTTGTTGGGGTTGGGCGATGGGAGTGGTGGGAGTAGGACGGCACCGGGTGATTTGACCGAGGAGGATTTTAGACCTGCGAAGGAGTGGTTTGAGGCTAGGAAGGTTATTCCTACTGCCGCTACTGCGGAGAAACAGCAGGACACCTCAAAGCCTACGGACGTATGGTCTGGATGGAGTGACGAACTCGATGGTGTACGTATTCCTCCCTTTTCCCTTCCTTTTTCATTTCTTATATGTTATATGCAGACACACGCCTCTCCAAGCACACCAACCCACCACCTCCCACATCTCCTCCGAATCCTAGGCCTCTCCTCCCTAACGCTCTACAAATTCGTCCTCTCCCGACGCCGGATACTCATATATACCCTTCCGCCTGTCGAAGTGGCTGGCATACTCGCGTGGATCACTGCAGACTTATGCAGAGAACACCATATGTCCCCCCGGAATGATCGTACTTCGTTCGGCATGGGCGTACCAATGCCAAGTCTCTTCTCTCAACCAAAGACCACCGAAATCTCCGATGCCAATGCAAATAACAGAAACGAAGGCGGAGAGAAACAAGAAAGCCCCTTCGTCCTAGGGATGATCACCCTCTCCGATCTCCCACGTCTCGAACAGCTCTCTTCTACAGGTCGAGGCTGGATCGCGTGTACGACTGATGCGATTTTCTTGGAGAAGCCGCAGTATTATGATTTAGTTGTGGATTTGACGACGTGTACGCCGAGTAAGGCGAGTAGGCCTGCTTTGTATATGAGCAAATCCACTTCTTCTGGTGGAAGTGGAATTGTGAGTGGGATTTCGAGTGGGTTGGGGATGGGTGGAGGTGGAGGTGGAGGTGGAAGTGGGATGGGGAGAGGAAAGGAGAAGTGGAAGCTTGAGACCGTGAGGTTTACCTGGAGTGATGTTAAACTGGTAAGTCCTGCAACTTTTTTGTCAAAGAAACGGGTGGCATTAAAAAAACATTTTTCTGAATTTTAACGAATAGTGGGGCGAACTAGACAGAATCCTCAAACTCGACTCCTCACAAACCGCACACCACATACATACTTCCTCTGGATGTTGTCAGCCAAACAAATTCCCTTCGCCCGGCTCCTCCAATGACAACAATAACGGAAACAACGTCGGAGTCGGTGGAGGAGGTAGTATTACCAACTCGTCAGCACAAAGTACCTGGGCAGATGCGTTCAAGTTATACGAAGATGTATGCCTCCTATGTGCGATGCTCTGGATGGGTTTAGGTACTTGGCGCTCGAACTCGCGTCAATCCTTTTCTTCCTCACCTACTAGCCCAAGTGAACGAGGAGGAAGTGGCGGAAGGATGAATTGGGGAAGTGCGAGAGCACCAGGAGACGATGATTGGAGTCTCGAAGGTACGCATATGCGTACACTTGGTCAGGGAATTGAAGGCGGTCTTTCTAAGTCACCAAGTAAGAAGAAAGATAAGGATAAAGGGAGGGAAGTGGATACGACGAAGGTTAACATTCGCGTGAGAGGGTCTGGGATCGAAGGGAGACCTACAACTACGCCGAGAGCTCATGGTGGACATTCGCGTAAAGCGAGCGCGTCGTCGATGATGAAGCTCTCGCCTTCGCAGCCGTACGTCGAGTCTACCAAAACCTCGGAGGGAGACCGAAATGCAGATCAGGAACAAGATCCGGACCAGTCAGGAGCGGGGAGGACACTCTCAGCTGAAGAAGAACAAGAACTCCGAAGAAGACAAACAATCCAAACGACACTCGCCCTCTTACAAACGTTCCACGCTAATACCGTTTTCTGGCTCTCCAAGCTTCGGGAAGTCATCCCCCCTCCTTCGGCTGTCTCTACGCCCGGTGTAGGTTCGGGTTCGGGTGCGATGAGACCTTCAGGTCGACTACCAAGTACCAGTACCAGTACCACCACGAATTCCAGTTTCAACGAACGAGAAGAAGTGGGTGATGATGAACTTGAAGAAGTTGAGATGATTACGATTTCGGCGCGGGACCTTCTGTCGCTTGAGCTTGGGGTATTGAGTGAGCTGGATGCGAAATTTGTTGAGTGGCTTGTCGAGGCGGAGGGGTATGCTGAGTGGAGGAACGACGCCAATGTGAGAGTACGAGATACGAGACGTGGGAGGAGGAGAGTGGTGGTGGTGAAGAGGGGTTGGGGAGAGTTGGTTGGGATTTTGTTGGGGTTGAAGTAGAGATGTTGAATCCTAGCATGACTCCGCAACTTTCACTCTTGAGTCACAATTTGATTTTTTCCTTCTTTTTCTTTCTTGATGTTGGTTTCGAACTTTCGACGATCTCACACGTTTTTGGAATACCTTTCTTGGTTATTGATTTTTTCTCTCTTTGCATGAATTATGTATTAATCCTCGAAAGAAAGTCGAACAATTGTCCCTCTCCTCCCTTTAGCCATGGTAGATGTTTAGTGCTTCCTCCTTTGGATTTTTGGATTACAATATTCTGCAGATATTTGTTGTTCAAACTTGCAGCTCCTTAAAATTTTCTGTTAGCTTCTTGTACTATATTTTGTTTCTTGAATTAATTCTAGATGTGAATACTTTTTCTTGTTCTTAATCAAGTCATGGTCAATTTAGAACTTGATTATACTGTTTATTATAATTATACAACACATTTGTCAACTACAAAATTATGGATACAATTAAATAAATATGAATCAATTATACACTTATGTGAACCAAGTTGACCTATCTCTCAGTCTCAATACTCTTCCTGGATTTCAGTATAACTGCTTTTCAAAGTCCTACAGCTACCTACTTAATCTGAGTCAGAGTACTATTCCTAGTAGGATTAGGTAGGTTGTAGAAATCTTCAAGGTCAAGCATTTTGTCAGGAGTGTTGTCTAGTAAATCTGAATACTCTCAAAGTAGCTTGTATTCATTTAGTTTAGACATGTAAAGCTTCCTTCTTGATTCTTGTACAATCTCCAGAGTTAGTGAGTAAGCTAGAGGAGATAGGGAATGAAGCTAAGATAGTATGAACTCTAGAAGATATAGTAGTAAGATGGTTAGAAGTACAGCTGAATTCAAAGTAGAGGGTAAGAGGTTAGTAAATTGTCTTAGTAGTTACTTCTTACATTGTAATCCCTCTGACAGTTTAAGAGGCTTATTAAACAAAGTAGAAGGCTTATTAAACAAAGTAGAAGGCTTATTAAACAAAGTAAGGACTGTATTATCCTTTATAACAGTATTTTAGGACTCATTTATATTGAAAGTAGTGAGCTTTGTCTAAGAATCAGAATATTATTGTTTCTCACCTAGCTTTTGTTTCTTTCTACTTGTCTCTCTAAGGTTCTTAAGGTTTCTAATACTACTGTCTACACCTTTACAATAATTTTGATAGACAGTAAGTTTACTCTTTGTCTGGAATTTCTTACTACATGTTTTACAGACAAATACAAGCATTTTAATGTGTTAAACAATCTTAAGTACAAGAGTGTCAATACTCTGAATATAAATAACAAAGTTAATAACAAAGTAGACCTTTAGTTATATAATAACAAAAATATGAGGATTTAAAATGACTTGAATATGTAAAGACACACAAGTAAGACTAAGTCTATATAGTCAGATAACTGTATTCTTCTTATTTTGAGTATATAGACTACTTCTTTTAGACTTTCTTAATTCATGTTCTTAATATTCTTACTCAAGTACTTAACATTCCTACAACATTTCCTACTCTCCTTAATGTCCTACCCTACTGTGTTCCCCTAAACCCTCTACCCTTATCTCCTCCTACAATAATATAAGAACCTTGAGCTCTCATTATTAACTTCTAACAAACTTCTGCTCTTTATTCTCTTCATTTTACACTTGAACATCCCTTTACTATCTACTTTGTACTTATACACTTATCTACTCCTACTCTGAATGTACATTAGTTACTCCCTTATATGTTGTTACAGCCTACTTACTGTCCTCTCCCACTTTGTTCTCCTGTCTTAATCCATCTGTATCTTCAGTAACACAAGTACAAAGATACTAGTCTGTTCTTAATACTCTTAACTGTCTTAGTAAGCCTTATTACCTACTATGCCTCCTCTCAACCAGAGTCTAGCCCTAACCTTAGAGACAAGTGATGTGTCTCTACTAACTAGTGACAACCTGCCTACAAGGTAGTAAAGGCTTGTAGAAGGTGACCTAGTGACAAAGACAGGTTATTCAAAGTATAAAAGGTAGGTTATATACACTTTTTTTATTTTCCTATCTTATATGTATTAGTTTTACTCTGTTTCTTTATCTAGATACATGTCTACAGACTCTACATGTAACTGAATCCTCCAGCTTACACAATTCATTAAGAGGAATGTTAACCTTTGGGTCAACATTCATTAGGTAATGAATGTAGGTATAACTGTTAAAACCCTTAAGATTTACAAGACTCTACACAAGGGTGACAGAGGATACAAAGCAGAAGAAAAGTAATATACTGAATAGATTGTTACAAAGTAGTAAGTGTGATTATATGTGTGTTCCTCTTGTAATTGCTGACAATTCTGTATTATTAGTAGAAACAAGAAGGATATACTTGTGAAAGTGTATAAGAGTATTCTTGCCCTCCTTTCTAACTTTTAACAAGCATAGTAGGAGTGCCCCAAGTACTCTCTCTATCAAGACATCAAGTAAGTATCTACCTTATATACTACATAGTGAAGTCTGATAATCTAAGACATTCCAAGTACAGTAATTCTACATAAGGCAATTAGGGATTTCCTAATCCAGAGCACAATCTAATACTCCCCTTCAAGCATTAATTAAGAACTAAGACTGTATGCCTAATAGTTTGTTTAGATGCTTGATCTGCAGGATGTGGAGAGCCTTTGTAAGGATGTCTGCTAATTAGTTCTGTGATTAAACATAGCATACATTGATGTATTCGTTTTGAATGTAACATTGCACAAAGTCTTTTTGTAAATCAAGATGTTTAGTGTAAGCATTGTACGTTATTTTGTCAGACTTTACAGACTTTATTACACCTTGATTATTACAATAAATCATAATGGGTGCTGATTCAGTCTACAGTACTTCTTCAGCAAATCGTTTGAGCCAAATGGCTTCTTAAGTAGCATATGCTAGTGCTTGCAACTCTGCTTTGTAAACAGATAGTAGTACCAGGTTTTGCTGTTTGCTCGACCAGGATATGGTTGATTTAGCTAATTGAAAGACATAGCTGTTTATTGCTTTATGTCCTTCTGTCATTCGTCTGTCTGCATCACAATAGCCTTATAGTTTTAAGGCGTTTGTGCTTCCAAGTTGAAGCCAACAATTTGTTGTATATTTTAAATACACAAAGCAATGTTTCACTACTTTGTAGTAATGTGTTTAGGGCTTTTGTAAGTAGTGTGCTAATTGCCCAGTAATATAGGATATGTCTGGCTGTGTGCAGTCTGCAACATATCTTAACAATCCTACCATATTCATGTATAGCATTGTTTCATTATTACTTTTGTTTGTATTGTACATATTGTTTGTATTGTTAGATAGATCTATTCCAGGAGTAATAGGTGTTTGTAGTGCCTTTTCGTTTTTGAAGTAGTAACACTTGATTATACTTTCAATATAATGCTTTTGCTATAAGCTAATTGTTCATTGTGGTCTATCTCAGCTTATTTCAATACTAAGTAACTAATGTATTTTGTTACTGTCAGTAAATACAATGTGTTGTCTTAATGCATGTTTAAATGCTGTTATTATAGCAATAGTTTCACCAATAATTATAATATTGTCAACATGTATAAATGTTACAAGAATTGTTTTATTATTTTGTTTCTTGTAAAATACAGTATGATTGTAATTAGCTTGTTCTAATCCAATCTTAAGCAGTAGTTCAGTAATCTTCTTGTACCATTGTCTACCTGCTTGTTTCAATCTGTATAACACTTTATTTAAGCATAACACCTGTCCAGGTTTAATATCTGTAAGTAGCCTGCCTGACAGCAGTTTTATGTAGATGAGTTCGTCCTCATTTAATT
>NW_006760394.1:1602312-1610248 GCF_000271605.1 Fomitiporia mediterranea MF3/22 | reverse complement strand
ATAATGTAATATGTTGACATGTATAAATGTTACAAGAATTGTTTATATTTGTTCTTGTAAAATACAGTATGATTGTAATTAGCTCATTCTAATCCGATCTTAAGCAGTAGTTTGGTAATCTTCTTGTACCATTGTCTACCTGCTTGTTTCAATCTATATAATGCTTTATTTAAGCATAATGCTTGTCCAGGTTTAATATCTGTAAGTAGCCTGCCTGGCAGCAGTTTCACATAGATGAGTTTGTCCTCATTTAATTCTCTGTAAAGATATGCAGATTTTACATCTATCTGATGTATTTCATAGTTCTTAGATACTGCCCAAGATAACAATAATTGTACTGTTGATAGTTTTGTTACTGGAGCAAATAAGTTGTCAGAATAGAAGTCTATTCCATTCTTTTGAGTGTATCCTTGCACTACAAATTGTGCTTTATATTTGTCTATTTGGCTGTTAGCCAGTCTTTTGATTTTATAGACAAATTTCGTTCCAATTACATTTGTATTTGTAGGGGGGATAGTATATATCCATGTGTTTCATTGTTGAAGTGACTGTATTTCATCCTTCATAACTTTGATCTATTGTTCTTTGTCTATATGTGTTATAGCATTGTAATACATTAATGGATTGTTATAGACTTTGTTGAGGAATTTGTTAAATTCTGTTAGATACATAGCTAGGTTTATATTGTCTTTGTAATTTAAACCTATAGTTTGTTTAACCAGTCTTTGCTCTTGTGTAGAGCATTGTATGACAGGTTCTTTATCTTTATTATTGTTATTAGGAAGAGTTTTATTGTTGTTTGATGTATCATTGTTATGATTATTCTCCCCTTCAATCCTAGACATTGGTTTGTCTATGAATTGTATGTTACACTCAACAGTAATTTTATTATCATAGCACACTAAGTGACCTTTACTGTTGTTATCATAACCTAGCCATCATATGTGTTAGCCTTTAGGTTGTAGTTTATGTGTTTGTTCATTCTGTATGATACAATATGTGCTGAATTCTTGTATATTATCTATTTGATAATGTTTGTTATACTGTTTGTAATATGGTGTTACAAAATTAATAGCAACTCTTGGCATTCTGTTATGAATAAACGTTTGATATTGTACTGTATATACCCAGAATTTCATAAGTAATTTTGCTAATAACAGACACGTATGTACACTGTTAAAGATAGTCTTATGCATACATTCTGCAACTCTGTTCTGCTGTGGTGTATTGTGTACTGTTAATCTATGTATTGTTCCTTGACTTTCAATGTATGTAGTAAAGTCTTTACTTAGGAACACTGTATTGTTATCACTTTGGAGAGTTTTAACTCTTATACTGTACTGTGTAAAGAGTTTCATTGTATGCTTTACATATTCAGTGAAAGCATTGCTTTTATGCTGCATAGGTAGCATAGTTACCCATTGTGTAGTATCATCTATGATGGTAAAAAGATATTTGTACTTACTGTAAGCTTGTACTGGGGCAGGTCCCCATATATTAATATGGAGATGATCTCTATAGGATCATGCAAGAGGTGTTGTTTGTATTTTTGGTATTTCATTGTGTTGTATGTTTGCTTTGATACAATCTGTACACTGTGCATTTTTATTGTCTGTTATCCTTTAACTTATAATCTCAAGATACTCTTGTATGAGTTTGTACAAGTAATTGAAATTAACATGACTTATTTGTTGATGTAAATCAATGATAGTGATTGTGTTAATGGATTGTTTATTATGATGAGAAACTATCATATACAAGTTATTTTGTACATGTATTTCACCAATCTTTGTATGAGCAGGAGAATAAATAATACATTCATTGTTTGTTTTTGTTAAAACATATCCTACTTTGTATAATAGTGCTTCACTAACAAGTATGAAGTTCAGATTGGGATGATAGTATACGTTTTGTAGTGAAATTGTATTCACCTTTGTATGCTCATTGGCTTTGTTTTGTAGTTTTACATTAAATGTCATTACTCCACTTTTGCTAAGTGTGAATGACAATTTATTCACAATCATAACATTTATTAGGGTTGAGTTCCAAACGTTTGTAAGACAGAACAAGTATAGAGTAGTGTGTACATTTGCACCAGAGTCCAATATATTAATACAATGTATTAGTTCAGTATCATTGCAACATATTGTATTGATACATATGTTTGGATTGTA
The DNA here is from genome assembly GCF_000271605.1 of Fomitiporia mediterranea MF3/22. Taxonomy (NCBI): domain Eukaryota; kingdom Fungi; phylum Basidiomycota; class Agaricomycetes; order Hymenochaetales; family Hymenochaetaceae; genus Fomitiporia; species Fomitiporia mediterranea. The sequence continues at coordinate 1,608,074 of NW_006760394.1, read as the reverse complement.
ATTGAACTCCTTAATGACTTCTTTTGTATTGTCAAATGAGTTCATAAAGTCATCTACTTGCATGACACCTTCCTCTTGTACTTTGAATGCTGAAAATACATCAGATTCAGCAGATAGAGCAGATTGAACAGGTAAGCTGCTAGAACTTGATACTGAGGCTTCTACAATTACAGACTCTAGTATTAGTGTTTCATTAATGTCTTTAATGAATACTGTTTCGTTATTGTCTCTAATGAATACTGCTGCATTAAGTGTAGGTTGAGACAGTGTAGTAGTAGTAGTAGTAGAAGCAGTAACTGTTTGCCTATGCTTTTTCTTTCAAGCTTCTGTTGTTTTGCTTGTTGGAGGATTTTGGCAGTCTTTTAACATATGCCTGTACTTATTACAGTTGTAGTATTTAACTTTATTGTAAGGCTTCGTTTTGCCTTTAGTTACACTTTTGCCTTTCATTTGTAGGCTGTCTTGTTCAGTATCTTGTTTTGTTTGAGAGTACTGAGAATGATACTTAGTATATGTGTTTTGTAATTCATGTATCAACTTAGCTAGTGTCAGAACATCTTTCTGAGCTGCTGTAACTGTTGGTAGTTGATTATAATAGGTAATCTGCCTGTCTAGCATTGTTGCTACCCATCTATACTCATGAGGAGTAGTGAGATTAATTGCTGAGATGTATGTATTGTTATTAGGGGCTTTATTATGTGTAGACAACTGTCTGTAGATTTGTTCAATGTTGTCTAACATCTTATCAAACTGTGATACATACTCTTTTACTGTAAACAACATAGATATGTCTATAGTATGTGTCATTGTTGTTTGAACATTGTATTGTTCAGAAAGTGCCTTCATGAGACTTCTAACACTTGTATGTGTTGTGAAGTTTGTATAAATTGTATCAGTTATTGTTTTTGTTATACAATGATACAAAACGTTGCCTGTACATATGCCAGCATCATCAGAGGAAGGGGGATCATGCTCTAGATGATCTAAGAGCATCATAGCAGCAAGTGTACTATGTATACACAAGCACCATATCTTGTATCCCTTTGTACCAGCCAACTTTTCTGTTCCCTTGAAGAACTTTGTAATGTTGGAGTCCTTCATCATAGCATTAACAAAGGTATGTATCATAGACAACATTGTAATGAGTTTGGGGGGAGAGGGAGGTCTTGGGCTTGGTGGTCTGGCAGGAGGCAAAGGCATTCTGTAAGAGCAAGTGTGTGGGGGCATTCAATAGGCACTAAGGCTCATAACCTTTTAACAAGCATAGTAGGAGTGCCCCAAGTACTCTCTCTATCAAGACATCAAGCAAGTATCTACCTTATATACTACATAGTGAAGTCTGATAATCTGAGACATTCTAAGTGTAGTAATTCTACATAAGGCAATTGGGGATTTCCTAATCCAGAGCACAATCTAATACTAACAAAATGCTTTACATTCTAGAGCTTAAAGATATAGAGGCCACCAAATTATAGTAAGACATAAGTCCAGATTCTATGTATTAGCTATTTATCATTCTCTGTATTCTGTACCTAACTATACTACTGATACCTTTTTTTAGCTTAACAGACAGGCAGAACAAGGTAGGAGTAATGACACAGTAAGTATTAAGCTTAAGGCCTACAACTACATGCTTGAGGATGACTGTCTCTCACCACTAATTGACAACTTGAAGAACAAGTCAAATCAAGGTATTAATTACTTACACCTCTTACTAATAATTGTGTTAATAACTATTTTGTACAAACACAGTAAAGAAGAAAGGTAAGTAAAAACCAACAGACAAAGTCAAACAAAAAAACAAACTAATGCTTGTATTTGTGTAGTTTCAAGGACAATGTACATACAAACAAATATAAGATATTACAGAGGCTTCTACCTACATTCTTGTACAATATCAATTTGTTCAATCCTTAAGACATTAAGTAAGAGTTATTCTGTAAGTATTACCTTGTCAGAGTGAGAAACTCATTATACTCTCTGTATGAATACTCTTCACATTGTCACTGTCTAACTACAAGTCTAGCACACATTCTATTCTATTAGAGACACCCAACATGTTTCCCAACTCAAACCCTACTTTACAGTTATAAGATATACTTACTTTACTAGTCCTAATCCTTAGGAATAGTAACAGAATAGAGTATAGAGGGTAAGACTTGTAGACTTGTAGAGTGAGAGGGTAGAGGAGTCCTGCTTTAGTCAAGCTGCAAGTGTAGTCTAGTAGGTTAGTAGTAGAGTACTTTCAAGTACTAAATAACTTAAGTTGATAAGAATATTCTTTGAGGGCCAAACTGGCCTCCTTATATACTTTTTACTAGAGTAATATTACTCTAGTGACTTTAGTAACTCCCTTTACTATTGTTCCTATGAAGTGGAGCTGGCTAATCCTTTAGACTGTATACTACACTGGTTTGTGTCTTCTATTAATCTTGTAACACTAGTTTGTGTCTTCTTGTATCTTAGATTAATCTTCTAATAACTCCTTTACTATATTATTATGTTTTCTATACTTCCTCTCATACTTCTAATGACTCCTTATGAGTCCTCCTAACTAGTTATACTGTGTAAGCTGTATAATGCTTTTCTCATAAAGTAGAGCTTTCTATTATTCTTATGACTCTGTCTGACTCAACCTGTACTTCCTGTACACTAGTTTGTAATACACTTTCTTATAAGGTAGAGTATTATAACTTCTAATAACTCCTTATAACTTCTATAATATAAAAGGCTGTACTTCTGTACTACCCCTAGAACTTACAACCAAAGTTCTAGACTATCTTGTGTACACTCTAGAACTGACAACTAATGTTCTAAATCTTTCCCTAAGTCTTCTTTAATAGACTTAGTTTAGGAGACAATTATCCTTATTAACTTCTAGCCTTATCTTTGTACTTCTGTATTCAATCATAGAACTTACAACTAAACTTCTAGATTGTCTCATGTATTCCTCATGTTGTCCTCATATAGTTCTTATGTTTATAACTTTATTACTTTCCTATCTGTATAAGTAAAGTGTATAAAGGAGACTACTTTCTTATAGTCTCTCCTTAGAGCTCTTAGTTCCCTTTCCTTTACTAGTACTAGTCCTCCTTAAGTATAGAGCTTTAGAGTATTGGCTCTAGCTCTTTACTAGCTTTAATGGTCCTTTATCTTTGTACAAAGAGTTTCTAGCTAACTATATAGTTTCTCCTTAAGTAAGTATAATATTTTCCTTTTATCTCTTCAGGTTTTCTCCTAGTCTTTTCCTTTATACTTCTTACTCTAGACACTATACTCTTTCCAGATCCTCTCTCTATACAAGCATTCTAAATGACTTGTCTTTAGTTGAGGTTATTAAGTAATACTGTGTTAGAGTATGTGTTTAACCTTAGAGAGATAAAGACCTTGTCTATAGGTATTGTTACCTTTTCCTAACTAACTTAGTACTTACTCCTTCCTGTCTCCTCTCTCTACTAATGGATTGATCACCTATTAGTAATGATTAGAGGTTTATAATGCTGAGCTAGAGTTCTTACTAAGTAGGACAATAAAGGTAGCCTAGTTGATCTAGCTAATCTCTAGACTTGTGACTAATAGAGTTTTGTATATAAACTACTTAGTTTCAAGTCTTGAGTTAAGCTTTTCTAAACTTAGTTACTGTATTTTACAATTCCTAACATTCAGTCCCTTCTAAGTAATACTTTCTTAAACAGTATTACTACTATTGTAAAATACTTGCTTTATAATTAATTAGGCTGGGATTTAATTTTGAGTAGGATTTGTGTCCTTCCCTCCTTTCTGTTTCCTTTGTTTTGTGTGTCCTGTACCAGTATCTTTTCCTTTAAATACTTTACCTTTATAGTCTGCCTCTTTTGTATTCTGTATTAAAGTTAATATAAATGTCTTTTCCTTTTATTTCAGCTAATTTTTATAGCTTACTTTTATGACTGAAAAGTGAGAGCCACACTTGTGAGTATAGTTTTCCTTTTAACAGTTGTAACTAGTTAACTTATTAAAAGGGCTTCTACCTTTACTTTAGTTGCTATAATTCTGCTTTCAGTGTCAGTCTGTAATATAAACTAATGTGTCCTCTACTTCCTAGTTCTTTACTAGCTAACTCTAGCTTAACTAGTATTCAGACTCTCTAACTAAAATAGTACACTCTAAAGACCAAATTTAACTAGTAGAAAGTCATTCTCTCTTGTTTGTGATTTCTAGTTTAGTTACCCTCTTTAGTTTTACTTCTGTTCAGAAGGTGTGTTTAGAGCACCTTATTATATATCTTTGTAACTGTAGAGGAGACATATAATATACTAATACTCTTTTTATCCTTATATTAGGAGTAATTTTCTGATTTACTCAAATCATGTTGTTATAACAATCTAGTACTTCAGATTTGTTATAAGAATAGTTTAATGTCTTGTTCAGGACATTACTCACTCAGTTAAGAGCTACTATACTATAATAATCTCTTTTCCCTTAGATTCATTATAGGAACAGTTTAATATCTTATTCAGGACCTAAATACTATAATATTCCTATACTTTAGAATTCTTATAGGAATAGTTTAATATCATATTCAGGACTGTTACTCTATTATACCTTTTACTCTATCTAGAGTCTGTTATCTCCACCTATAGGAGTGACTCCCTTTTTAATAGTTTCTCTTAAGAAGTTCTTGTCTTCCTCACTTTTTACTTTCAAAAAGTAAGTACTTATAACTATTTCCTATGTTCTTCTGACCTATAGTTTATTGACAGCTTCTACTTCTTTATACTTTGTTATGTACTTTTGTCTTATTTCTTTAATAAGAGCTCTTAGTATCCTGTCTGGATTTATAATATTGTTTATATCTTCTTAAGTAAGTTGTGATTGTATTTGTTGTTGTCTTTCAAGTTGTTGTATAATAGAGTCTTCTAGTATAGTACTATTTTCCTTCATTTTCCTATACTCTCCCTCACAATTAGTGTGTTCCTCTTCTAATTGTAATGTTTTTATATAGTATGTACTATTGTCTTCTTCAGATTCTGTGTTCTAAGTACTTTTTCTCTTTTTCTAAGGTTACTATCTCCTGTAATTACTTGTTTGTCTCCTTTTTGTTATTAGAGGTTGGTTTTCTGTAGTAGGTTTGTTGTTCAGCTAAAGTTTTTCCAATCCTTCTCTAATTTCTTTTGTACTTGAATCTGAAGCTAGAATACTAAAGTATTCTGAAGACTCTGATTTCCTTTTCATCCAGTCTTTCCACATTTGTTCTTCTTGTAGGATTGTGTCTCCTGTATCCTGTTCTTTAACTAGTATTCTTTTACTTATTAGTAAACCATACCCTAGTCTCTTTGTTAACTAGTTTTCTAGATGTAGTAGCTTTACTACTGTTGGATGATTTATGTGAAATTCTCTGATTAACTTTGCTGAATTAGTTAATCCTTTTCTAAATGGTTCTCAAGTATTGTCTATGTTTAGATAGTCTAACCATTTAATCAAATATTAATATTTGTTCCTCCTTTTCCTACTATCTAGTATGTTTTCTACTATGTATTCCTATTCTTTATTAATTAATTCTGGGTCTGGATTAGTGTACACTTGTCTTCCTAGATATTCCTTTTCTCTATAAGGTATTAACAATCCTGAGTAGAAAACTGAATAAATATTTATCCTTTCTAGTAGTTTTAATTTGTAATTTACTACCCTCATCTGTTTCTCTATTTTAAATGGTTCTATGTACCTGTTTGCCAACTTTCTAGTTGGTACTACTAGATTTAAGTTTTTACTGTCTAGTAAAA
>NW_006760394.1:1601226-1602292 GCF_000271605.1 Fomitiporia mediterranea MF3/22 | reverse complement strand
CAGTCTTTCCACATTTGTTCTTCTTGTAGGATTGTGTCTCCTGTATCCTGTTCTTTAACTAGTATTCTTTTACTTATTAGTAAACCATACCCTAGTCTCTTTGTTAACTAGTTTTCTAGATGTAGTAGCTTTACTACTGTTGGATGATTTATGTGAAATTCTCTGATTAACTTTGCTGAATTAGTTAATCCTTTTCTAAATGGTTCTCAAGTATTGTCTATGTTTAGATAGTCTAACCATTTAATCAAATATTAATATTTGTTCCTCCTTTTCCTACTATCTAGTATGTTTTCTACTATGTATTCCTATTCTTTATTAATTAATTCTGGGTCTGGATTAGTGTACACTTGTCTTCCTAGATATTCCTTTTCTCTATAAGGTATTAACAATCCTGAGTAGAAAACTGAATAAATATTTATCCTTTCTAGTAGTTTTAATTTGTAATTTACTACCCTCATCTGTTTCTCTATTTTAAATGGTTCTATGTACCTGTTTGCCAACTTTCTAGTTGGTACTACTAGATTTAAGTTTTTACTGTCTAGTAAAACTAAATCTCCTTCCTTTAATTCTGGAAGATTTCCTCTATGTTTGTTAGTATACTTTTTCATTTGTTCCTGTGATTTCTCTATTGCTTCTTTAGCATTTGCTTGTACTATCTTTATTTCCTCTAGGTATTTGTCTACTTCTTCCACATTTAACTTTTTATAGTTAAAAGTCATATTAGAATGTCTTTCATATATCAGGTAAAAGGGTGTGTGTTTAGTAGTAGAATGCTGCTTATTATTATATACAAATTCTGCTGTTAGGATAAACTCCTCCTAATCTTCTTGTCTGTAGTTAACATAACACTTTAGATATTGTTCTAATTCTTGATTTACTCTTTCTGTTTGTTCATCTGTTTCTGGATAGTAAGCAGTTGATAATACTTGTTTAATACCTAGTTGTACACATATTTGCTTAGTAAAATTACTAGCAAATTGTGGTCCTCTGTCTGTAGTTATTTTCAAAGGTAATCCATGTTTTGAGAAAACATGTTGTATAAATAACTTTACTGTTTCTTTAGAAT
>NW_006760394.1:1590531-1601206 GCF_000271605.1 Fomitiporia mediterranea MF3/22 | reverse complement strand
TTTCTACTATGTATCCCTATTCTTTATTAATTAAATCTGGGTCTGGATTAGTGTACACTTGTCTTCCTAGATATTCCTTTTCTCTATAAGGTATTAACAATCCTGAGTAGAAAACTGAATAAATATTTATCCTTTCTAGTAGTTTTAATTTGTAATTTACTACCCTCATCTGTTTCTCTATTTTAAATGGTTCTATGTACCTGTTTGCCAACTTTCTAGTTGGTACTACTAGATTTAAGTTTTTACTGTCTAGTAAAACTAAATCTCCTTCCTTTAATTCTGGAAGATTTCCTCTATGTTTGTTAGTATACTTTTTCATTTGTTCCTGTGATTTCTCTATTGCTTCTTTAGCATTTGCTTGTACTATCTTTATTTCCTCTAGGTATTTGTCTACTTCTTCCACATTTAACTTTTTATAGTTAAAAGTCATATTAGAATGTCTTTCATATATCAGGTAAAAGGGTGTGTGTTTAGTAGTAGAATGCTGCTTATTATTATATACAAATTCTGCTGTTAGGATAAACTCCTCCTAATCTTCTTGTCTGTAGTTAACATAACACTTTAGATATTGTTCTAATTCTTGATTTACTCTTTCTGTTTGTTCATCTGTTTCTGGATAGTAAGCAGTTGATAATACTTGTTTAATACCTAGTTGTACACATATTTGCTTAGTAAAATTACTAGCAAATTGTGGTCCTCTGTCTGTAGTTATTTTCAAAGGTAATCCATGTTTTGAGAAAACATGTTGTATAAATAACTTTACTGTTTCTTTAGAATCTATTTCCTTTTTATAAGGAATAAAGATTCCTATCTTTGAAAATCTGTCTACAATTATTAGTACTGTATCTTTACCAGTTTGTATAATTAGTAGTCCTGTTATAAAATCTGCTATAACATGTTCCTAAGGTCCTGTTAGAATTTTTAATAGTTGTAATAGTGGTTGTGTTTTTCCTCTCTTGTGTTTTGTCTTTTAACATATTACACAAGTATCTACATATTCTTTTATCCAGTTAGTTATTCCTGGCCAATAATATGTCCTCTTTACTAATTCTAAAGTCTTTCTAAGTCCTGAATGTCTAGCTATAACACTATCATAATATTGTTAAACAATTCTGACTTTTTCTTCCTGTTTACCTTCTCTTAGTAACAGTATTTTATTACTATAATTAGTTCCTAAGTCTGTTTCTGTAGTTTCTTCTACTATCATTGTTTTAATATGTATTTCTGACTCTTTGAACATTTCTTGAGAGAGTAATACAACTGCCTAATTGTCTTTTTCTTCCAGCTTATAGTCAGGTCTTTTAGAGAGTGTATCTACTCTATTTTTCTTGCCTGCTCTGTATTCTATTTTGAAGTTGTATCTACTTAGTTCTAGTACCTATCTTACTTGTCTTCTGTTTAACTACTTTTTGTTTTGAAAGGTTTTCAAATTAGACTAGTCAGTTATTATTCTAATTTGATGCTTGGCTCCTTCCAAATAATGTCTCCAGTTTGCTAATACTTTTATAATAGCATATAGTTCCTTGTCTAGTACTACATAATTTCTTTCCTGTTTACTAAAAGTTAAAGAATAATAAGCTATAGGATGTAATTCTTTATCCTCCTGTTCTTATAATAGTATTGCTGAGCATACAAAATCTGATACATTAGTTTCTACTACAAACTGCTTTTCATGGTTTAGTCTTGCTAATATTAGTACCTTAGCAAATACTTCTTTTATAGCTTTAAAAGAGACTTCTTAAGTGTCTCCCTATGTAAAAGTTCTTTTCTGTAATAATAAACTTGATAATAGTTTTACTTTTCTAGAATAGTCTTCTACAAATTTCTTGTAGAAGTTAAAGAATCCTAGTATTTTCTTAATATCTCTCTTTGTTAGAGGTCTAGGCTATTCTAATATAGCTTTTATCTTGTAAGGATCTACTTTTAGTCTATTTTGGTTAACTACAAAACCTAAGTAGTCTAATTCCTGTTTATTAAAGAAGCACTTTTCTGGTTTACAATAAAAGTCTGCTTTCCTTAATAATTGTAGCACCCTTTTAGTTAGCTCTAATAACTCTTTTTGTGTTTGAGCATAGATAATAATATTATCTAAATATATTACTATCCCTTTACCTATTAATTCTTTAAAGAGTTGATTCATAACTCTCTAAAATACTACTAGTACATTCATCATTCCAAATTGTATTACTAGTGGTTTATACAATCCTTTATGTGTTCTAAAGGCTTGTAAGTATTCTTGTCCTTACTTTATCCTAATGTTATTATATTCACTTTTAAGGTTAAGAGTTGTAAACCATTTTGCCTCCTTTAAGTAATCTAGTAATGTGTACATTATAAGTATAGGAAATGGATCAGGTTCTACTATCTGATTTAATTTTCTATAGTCTATAACTATCCTTACCCCTGAATCTTTTTTTTCCTACAAAGAATACTAGTAAGGCAATTTTAGAATGACTTTCTCTAATGTATCCTTTCTTTAGGTTTTCCTGTATAAATTCCTCTACTACTTCTTGTTCTACAGGAGTTAGAGAATATACTGGACACATTTTAGGTAATTCTGCTCCTTCCTTTAACTTAATATCTATATCCTATCTGGAATGCTTTGACAATCTATCTACTTTATCTTTATTAAACCTGTCTAAGTAATCCTATAATTCCTTTAGTACTAATTCCTTTTTATCTCTTTCTGGGCTTATTCCTAATCTGTTTAGTACCTTTGCCTTTTCTTGTAAAGCTTTCTGTACTATACTAGAGACCTTATTTAACTGTTTTCTAAGCTTCTGTTCTTTATTAGTTTGATAAGATAATTTTTGTTAGAGCACTCCTAACTCCTCTTACTTGTTAGTTTCTGTTAACTGATAGGATACTAGATTCATCCTCCTTACAGACAGTTCTAGAGTTCCTAACCTTCTTTTCTTTATAGGTAGAGGTGTACTTCCTGTACTTTCTCCCCTTTTCCTTTTAACATATTTATTATATAATACAATGTTTTGCATTTTCCTTTTTACATTTTGTATTTACTCTTCTTCTAGTCTTGTTCTATACATTATGTTTAGGTCTGCAAATTTCTTATCTGCTCTGAAGGTAACTATTCTTACTTTATACTTAGAAAGAATAGGTTCCTAATATTGAGGTATTTTTAGTAACATTACCTGTTCTTCAGAAATAGTTACTTTGTTTAATAAAGTAGTTATTTCTTCATCTGTATCTATATCTTTGTCTAATAAATATAATCTTATACTAGATTCTGGTTGTATGTCTAGTATATTTCCTGAAGGGCTCTATTACAATTCTTGTGTTGTTAAGCTTTTAATAAGTATTACAAGTGTTAATACTGAAATAAGAGTCATAGAAGCTTTTCCCTTACTATATCTTTCTAATCCTGAAAACTAAAGACTTTCTAATCTACTACTATCTGATTCTGAATCTGATAGTATAAGTGGTTTGTAGGATAATTTCTTTGTTTTGGTTTTCTTCATACTTCTAATTTGAGAGTATTCTTTTACATTTTTCTCTCTGTTTTGGTTCCTTTTCTTTTCCCAACTTTTGCCTAGTAGTTTGATCTTTCCTATACTACTTCTAACTTCTCCTGTTTAGTAATTAAACAAAGGTTTTACTTTGTTTAAATAGTCAGATCCTAATAAACACTTATTATTATAAGTGTCTATTATTACAAATTTGAACTATCCATTATTAATTCTAGTATTTAACCATGTCTAAGTATTATACTTCTATCCTCCTTTATTAATTGTACTATTAGTATTTCTAACAATTACCCTAGGTTTGTCATTCTTTATGAGTTTTAACTTGAGAGCTTTAGCTATCTTTAGTAATAATGTACTTAATCCTACACCTGAGTTAAACATAGTCTTAATTATTACTTACTGTCCTCTGTATAATATAATTGCTTTACAGGTTAGATAGAGTACTACTTGTACTGTCTGGTAGATTTTTGTTGGTTACTTTTCTTATAGAGTTTCTTTTACTTTTTTCTCTACACATGAGTTTAAAGACTCTACTACCTTTAAACTCTGGATCAAAAATCCTCTTTACTTGATCCTTCTGTTTCCTCCTCTTCATTAATGTAGGCTTCCTGTTCTTCAGGGATTACTGTGTTCCTTTTTGTGAACCTCTTATTAGATTTATACTTTAGCCTTTTACCTTAAGAATTTCTTCTAGTACAATTCCTGACTATATGTCCTTTCTGCCCACATTTGAAGCATACTATTTCCTTACCTTTTGTTATCCTGTCAATTTCCATTAGTACTCTATAATAATCACTAGAAGGTTTGTATTCTTGTCTAAATGTTTTTGTGTGTACTATTCCTCTCTCTAGACTGAGAGCTGTATCTGTTCATTCTTTGAATGTCTATTCTGTATAACCAGGGATAGTAACCAACTGTTATAACTTGCTAGAGTTTAATCCATTTTTATATAAATAGATTGTGACAGGATTTTTCCCAAGTACTCCTGGTTTATACTTATTAGGTAGGTAAGCTAATTGTTAGTAACAGTGTAGAGGGGACCTGAAGGCTCAGTAAGAGGACCCAGGCTACAACTATCCTACACAACAGAAATACAGAATGCAAGTACTAGAATGTAGTCAGAACTTGTAGAACAGGTAGAGAGAGAGAGTGAGACAAGAGTAGAGTATATAGAGTAAGCCTAAGAGTACAGGACTACCTAGAGTAGACAAGATCAAGACTACAGGACTAGTCTAATCTTGTACACCTATATATACTAAACTACACAAGAGTACTTAGGGAGTATAAGCTACTAAGAATGATAAGCTACAAAGAATGAAAGAAAGGAAGGTCAAAGATAAAGGTACAAAGAATGAAGGGATGGACAAAGGGTAAGAGACTATAGAATGAACAAAGAATGAAGGGGTGGTCAAAGGAATGGAATGATGAAGTAAGGAAGGGTAGTAGTAAGAGTTAGTATGTATATAGTTTATAGACAGCACCCCTGAGAGACAGAAGTCCTGAGTTCCAGTACAGAAGAGTGTAGAACTCTCAGAACTGAAGGTACAAGAGTAGAGAATTGTAACATTACCCTCCCTCTAAAACCAATTGTTCTAATTGGTAAACATTAGACTCAGTCAGCAGCTTAAGTATAGGTTAGAACAGTAGGGCTTAGAAATCTGTAAGGCTGAGTTTGTACAGAGCACCAGGATGAAGCTGATAGAAATCTCAGATTGCCTTAGGAGCATAGGCAAGGTTCTTGGCAGGTTCCTAAGTGTGCTCCTCAACTGGGTACCCTTTCTAGTAAATAAGGAATTTGAGTTTTCTGTACAGTAGCTTAGTATCTACTATGTACTCTACTTTGTATTCTGGTTCAGAGCTAATGAGTTCTGGTGGAGGTAGAGAGGGTCTTTATTACAAAGGAAAACTGGGATTATAGTACTAAGACAATAGAACCTTATTAAACACTAGGTGTATACACTTCCATGTTACTAGAAGTTAGAGTTTGTAGACAGAGGTACTAACCTTCTTTTCAATAACAAAGGGTCTGAAGCACTTGTTGTCCAACTTCTTCATTAGACAATCCAAGGTCAGATTAGTAGCTTCTAGTATAACCTTGTCACTAGGCTGGTAATCCTTGGCTACAGACCTCTTCCAATCATAGTTCTACTTTATAACTTATATTACCTTCTCTAAAAGAGCTTATACATCCTCTCTAGTTCTGTGCATCTGTTCCACAAAGTCTGTTACAGATTTGGAACTAACATTCTAGTTTGGAACTGTCCCCTAGTACAGATGTCTCTCATAATTGAGGAAGAATGGGGACTGTCCTGTTATAGAGTGTTACTAGTTATTGTGTACAAATTCTGCCAGAGCTAACTATTCAGACCAATCTGATTACTAATGATTGATGAACATTCAGAGGTAGAGCTTGATCTCCTGATTGACTCACTCAGTTTGACTGTCAGTCTGTAGGTAATATGTAGTAGAAGGGTTCCCTTGAATTCTAAGAAGTGTATATAAGTCCTGTATGAATTTCAACTCAAATTGTAGTCTGTAATTGTGAATGAGCTTCTAAGGGAGTCTGTGTAACCAGAAGATGTAATCCTAATAAATGTGTACTATACCTTCAGAAGTGAGTTCTGTTTAGGTTAGAACTGTATAGACTTGCTTAGAGAATCAGTTAACAATCATACAGATAGTGTTATAACTCTAAGACTTAGGTAGCTTACTAATCAGGTCTACCAAGACTTCTTCCTAAGAGTGATCTAGGATCTAATACAGGTGTAGGGGAGTCTGAACCCTTGTCTGGTGAGCCTTAGTCTGTTAGTACATATTGTAACTAGTCATATACTTTAGGATTTCCCTCTACATTCCTAGCTACTAGTAGTTCTGAGTAATAAGTTCCTGCATTTTGTGTTAGCCTAGATGTTCTACAGTTAGATTGTTGTAATGAGCTCAGACAATGTTCTCTTACAGCTTCTAATCCTTCAGAATGTACAGTCAGCCTTCCTAGTAGACCTGTTCATCCTTATCCTCCTCCTAATCCCTAGCCTACTTCTCTAGCTACTTCACTACAACCTAGTCCTGTGTGTGTCTCAGAGCTTACTGTATACAGGTGACAAAGTCAACATCCTCAGATTTGAGTCAGATCTCTTAGATTGTCTTAGACACAAAACAGGAATTGTTTAGGAGAACAAGATTTTCATTATCATTCTCCCCCCTTTTATAACCTACTTGTCTTAAGAGTAAATCAGCTTTCATCATTTGTGTTCTAGGTTTGTGGGTCAGTACAAAGTCATAGTTCTACAGTTCTAACATCTAGTAGGCTTGGTAGTAGTTGAGCTTCTAAGACACTTAGAAGTACTAGAGATTAAGGTGATTACTCTAAATCTTAAACTTCTGTACAGTACTAAGGAGATATTAACACTACTCCTCTAGGGAACAGACAATTGTAAGGAGTTCCTTGTTATAGATAGAGTAGTTCTGTTCTGTTACAGAGAGGGATTCTAATTAGAACACTATCAGACACTACTTTCCATTAATGAACTGGGACAGTACTACTCTATTTGTAAAGTTGGAAGAGTTGGCTTTGACTCAGAACTTGTCTACAACTGTCAGAACTGTTAATACAAGCTTGCTAGTAATAGCCTGCTTGAGGGACTCAAACACAGACTACTACTGATTATCCTATTACTAAGGAACATCTTTGCTAGTAAGATTGTGAAGGGGCCAGGTAATAGTACTAAAGCCTTGAATGAAGTGTTAGTAGTAGTTTGCAAACCTAAGGAATGCTTGAACCTGTTTCAGGTTCTAAGGTTACAGCCAGTTCCAAATTGTAGTTACCTTTGCTGGATCTATACAGACCTCTCCTCCACCAATTATAAAGCCTAGATAATCCACTAACTCCTGTACAAAAGAGTACTTTGCTTCTTAGAGGAACAGTTTATTATCTTAGAGCTATTATAGAACTACTCAGATTAGTCAGTAATAGTGCTTGACTGTCTGAGTAAAGATCAGAATGTTGTCCAGATACACACTAACATACTCTAAGTCAATCAGATCCATAAGAATGTGATTCATGAATGACTAGAATGTTATAAGCAAGTTGGTTAGTCTGAAGAACATTACAGTCAGTTTGTACAATCTACAATTGGTTCAGAACACAGCCTTCTACTCATCTCTGTCTCAGATCTGAATATTATTGTATCCTTATTAAATGTTCAACTTAGTGAACACTCTAGATGTATACATCTTATTAATGAGCTCCTGAATCAGGGGGAGTAGGTACTTGTTTTTAATAGTACCCTTATTAAGACAACAATAATTCTAGACTGAGTAGAGCTTCCTATCTTTCTTTTTAATAAAGAAGAAAGGGGAGACTATAGAGGACTTTAAGGGTTGGATCCAGCTGTTCTAAAGATTTTCCTGAAGGAACTTGTTGAGCACCTCCTACTTGTCTCTGTTGAGTAGGTAGACCTTACAATCCTTAGGTTAGAATCCCTTAGTCAATTCAATTGTATAGTCCTAGGGACAGTGTTTAGGAAGCTGGTTGAATTCTTCTTTACTAAAGACTTTAGGAAACTCTCAGACAAAATCCAGCAGGCTGAGTCTATGTGTGTTTCAGAGTAGAGTTGTTCTGAGAGGGTTCTAGACTGGTTCTGTCTTAGACATCCTTTAGATTGACTCTGTTCTGCCTTGACTAGAATATGTGTCCACATATCTATCCTAGTCAAAGAAGAACAACTGGTCACCTTTATCAGAACTGTTAGTAACATTAGAAGCATCTGTATCTACTCAGAACAGTAGTGTAAGGTAGCTGTAAGACTTAGGACACTGATCAAATGTAAGTGTTTACTCTAACTAGTTAATAGTAGGGTTGTAAGTCTTAAGCCATTTGAATCTGATGAAGACATCTGTCTTTCTAAGATTAGTGACTCTAAACTCAATACTTTCCTCATAATCCTGAATAGTCATTTGTAGTTGGACAAACTCAGTAATTCAACCATTCTAGTTCAGGGTTCTGTCTACATTGTATACTAGGATTGGAAGTAGAACACATTGAGTAGGGAGGTAGTATTCCTACACAAAGGCTTTATTAATACACAAACTAGTGTATCTACTGTCTACTAGAGCTATTGTTCAGATCTGAGGGGATTCTAAGAAGGGAGCTAAGAGGACAGGAACCTAGAGCTAGTACTTAGAATGTCCTCTAATGAACTGCTACTTGTTCTGAAGGGAATGTACAGCTTGTGTAACCTTATTGTCTGAGAGGGTAAGTATATGTACTAATATTTCCTTATTAACCTCTCTCTTTCAACAAGGACAGACTCATGTCCTCAGCTGTGAACTCAGTTAAGACTATCCCTACTTGATACTATAGACAAACTACTAAGTAGTGAACAGGGCTGGGTAGCATTCTGAACATTCTGAGATCTTAGAACACAGAAGTAGTAGGTCAGATTGTGTAGATTTAGACTCAGATAAAGTGTAAAGAGAAGAATCAAAAGAATCAGAAGAAATAGGAGAACTATCTACTTTTGTTTTTGACTTTTTTCTTTCTAATAAATAATTTTGTTGATTTATTTTTTCTACTTTTTCTACTTTTTCTACTTTTTCTACTTTTCTTACTTTATTTACTTCTAATCCTACAGTGTTTATTGAATCAAAAGTGACTATTAAAAAATCCAAGTTATAGCCCTTTAGTACTACATTTACTGTTAGGCCTCTACAAAATCCTAGAGTATGTAGTTAGGGTCTAAGAGTTTTAAGATGACTTTCAGATTTGTAGAAAAGGCTTCTTACTACAAATCCTACTCATTACTTGTCATTACTCTAATGACCTAACAGATATACTGTCACTTCTGTAGACAGTCCTTAATTTAGTGTCCTGACTTTCTACAAGCAAAGTATACTCCTTACTTTTAAGCTTCTCTAATGTCTATTAGAACAGATTAATTATGAATAACAGGCAGATCAATCCAAGGGCTCAGAAATGTTAGAGCCAGATGTATGTACAGGTGTTCTACACAGACTTAATGTATCCAAGCTACAGCTTGGTCAAAGGAAATGGCACATGTCTTCCACTCAGTGTAAGTAACCAGTTCTAGTGTTATTCTGAGAATCTTATTAACCAGTTCTGAGTAGAGAGCTTTTTCAAGCATTCTAATAAGGACATTATTAAATCTGAGCACAAGTTCTGCCTTCCAGGCTAGGATATCAAACTCCTGAAAGAAGGTATTAACAGAATGTTTGCCCTGTTACAGAGACATAAGCTTGTTCTGTACATTGTACTTCTTATTCAGATTAATGAAGGAAGTACAGAGCTGCTCTATGAATTCTGAATACAACTCATTGTTCTAAAGTCAGATCAGGCTTCTGATCCAATGTCCTTTGATCCAGTTCTAGGCCTAGGTGGCCATATTGCCTTCCTTTATAAAGGAGAGGATGAATAGGACATAATTAAGATCTGAGGATAGATTAGTCAAAGTAGTAGTCATATATAGTTTAACTTAGTACTGAAAGTCCTTAAAGTACTGTCTATTAAAGTCTGAAGGGTAAGCTACATACACTTTCTTTCTAGAACAGGTTGCAACTTCCAGAACAATCAGAACAGGTTCTGAAGGGGCTAGGGGTATGTAGTTAGTAAAGGCCTCTTAGATAGAGGTCTACATGTATTAAGCTAGTTCTGCTTGTAACTACTAATCCAGTAGGACAGTAGGGGTGGCAGTCAGTATAGGAGGGTCCATGTTTACACCATAAAGGAATTAGTACTAAACTAAAAGGGGTAATGAATAGAAGAAGGGTATCAAAAGTTTAAAAGGGTTTAGAAAGTTTAAAATTTAAAAATGTAAAAGGGTTAGGACAAAGAAAAGAGATTGACACAATAGCAAGTACTAATACTTGAAACATAGGAGAGTTGTAGGGTGGTAATGGGTAGTCTTGATCTGATGTCAGCAATAGTGTAGAGGGGACCTAAAGGCTTAGTAAGAGGACTCAGGCTACAACTATTCTATATAACAGAAATACAGAATACAAGTACTAGAACATAGTCAGAACTTGCAGAACAGACAGAGAGAGAGAGAGTAAGACAAGAGTAGAGTATATAGAGTAAGCCTAAGAGTACAGGACTACCTAGAGTAGACAAGATTAAGACTACAGGACTAGTCTGATCTTGTACACCTATATATACTAAACTACACAAGAGTACT
>NW_006760394.1:1585455-1590077 GCF_000271605.1 Fomitiporia mediterranea MF3/22 | reverse complement strand
TACAAAGAATGAAGGGATGGACAAAGGGTAAGAGACTATAGAATGAACAAAGAATAAAGGGGTGGTCAAAGGAATAGAATGATAAAGTAAGGAAGGGTAGTAGTAAGAGTCAGTATACATATAGTCTATAGACAGCACCCCTAAGGGACAGAAGTCCTGAGTTCTAGTACAGAAGGGTGCAGAACCCTCAGAACTGAAGGTATGAGAGCAGAGAATTGTAACACTAATATTCTCTTGAATGTTTCATTGTATTCTATAATTGTTAGTTTTCCTTGTCTCAAATTGTACATTTGAGTTTGAGCTGTCTCTATAGAATTATAGTATTTTCTACTTGCTTCTCTCAGATTAGTTAAAAATGTATTATAGTCTTTTCAGATTTCTAAAACTAAGCTTTTTCCTTCTGTCACAAATAATATAGCTTTTCTATTTATATAACTTACTATTTTCCCTCTTAAGTATAAAATTACTGTTTCTACTTTATCCAAACCATTTGTAATGTTGTAATGTCTAAAGTGTATTACCAGATTTGTTTTAAACACTTCTAAATCTTCCCCTTTCTGTTCTAAAAACTTTGACAGTTTCAGATTGATTTTCCTTGTTCCCTCTATATTACTCTCTTTCTAGTTACTAGATTCTGAATTTAGTGTATAAGAGTCTAATGAACTTGACTCTAAACTAGTACTACTTAGATAGGTCTGATACAACCAACTATAATAATTCAATGTTAGTATTCCTTCTACTATAAAGGTATCTAGTAACATAGACTTTTCAATTTCTTTAACTGTCTAGCTTTCCTGAGTAATAATTTCTGACTAACCTTAAAGGCTTCTAGAGGATCCTAGTAGACTATCTGGATGTTGTGTTTCAATTCTACTATAGTCTTAAAATGTTTGGATTCCTCTCTGTATTGTGTTAACAAGCTCTTCTTCTTTAGCTGAAGATCCTAATAGTTTACTTTCTTGATTTTCTTAGACTGTGTTTTCCCAGGTGAAATGTTCTTGTCTCTAAGAGTATTAAGTATTAGAAGTACTTCCTTCCCTCCTGTCACTTTGTTGTTCCTCTCTACTAGTATTTTGTAATATAGTAGTTAGGTTAAATTGTGACTGTACTAACCTGTTTAGGTATACTTGTAATATTCCTGATTCAACCTGTACTTCTTGTACCCTGTTAGTAAGGTCCTGTATTTTGTCTAAGATTTCCTGTAGCTTTGTATGAATATTAAAAATATTTAAACTTTGTGTATCTAGATCTGATTGTATCCCTTCCAGTTTTTCTCCTTATTGTTCTGATTATATAAGACTACACAAGTATGTGATTTCCTCTTGTATAGTTCTATAATGTAGGTCTTAACTTTGAGTAGACCTAATTATTCTGTTAAGACCTAAAAATTGTTGTATCCAAGCCTTTGTCCCTATAACCTAAAGGCTATAATAGGCCTCTAGTTTGTTTGAATAAGAGTAGCTAGAGTGTGAACCTCTTCCTTGAGCCAATCTTGTACTGTTCCCTAATTGACTCTTCCTCCTACTTTAAGTATATGTAACAAAGAGTGTTCTTACAAGTAGTAAGAATATGAGAATAGTTAAGGGATTTAATAATAAAGGACTGTATGATAGTAGGCTTCTGTCTGTACCTAGTACTAGTTGTTATATGTGTAATGTTTCAATCCTTTCCTTAATCTGATACAAAGCCACTTTTTATAACTTGTTAACTTTGTTTAGTATAATATTACAAAAGTTACTTACTTTTACAATATCTGAGTATTCTTGTTCTAGTACAAGTAATACACTATGTAACAGATTACAATATTGTTATAATGTGTATAAGTGGCCTGAGTATCCTTAGATTTGTTCAATCCAAGTTTGTTGATTAATAGGAGTACTTGCTATATAAGTAACAGTTGATACTACTCTTCCTTACTTAAAAGAGTCTAAGGGAATTTCCCCCTATATCTAAAATGGTATTCCTTTAATACCTTCTAGTATTAATACTTGTTCCTGTGTATAGACTACTAGGTAATTAAGAACTAGTAGCACTTCTTAATTAATCTTTCTTTTCTTACTACAAAAGAAAGTTACTTACCTTAACAAGTATTCTAAGTAGTAGAGTAATTTGTCTACCTACTTTGAATACTAATTATTAAGGTTAGTTAATATTATAAAGTAAGTATTAGAGTTAATATACTTGTGTACTAGCTCTAGGTTTGAGTTCCCCTTAGTAGACCAGAGCTTTACTAGAATAGTAAAGATTTGTAACTAAGTTGGAGTTTTATTAAAGTGTAAGATATACTCACTTTACTAGTCCTAATCCTTAAGAATAGTAACAGAATAGAGTATAGAGAGTAAGACTTGTAAACTTGTAGAGTGAGAGGGTAGAGGAGTCCTACTTTAGTCAAGTTGTAAGTATAGTCTAGTAGGTTAGTAGTAGAGTACTTCCAAGTACTAAGTAACTTAAGTTAATAAAACTATCCTTTAAGGGCCAAACTAGTCTCCTTATATACTTTTTGTTAGAGTAATGTTACTCTAGTAACTTTAGTAACTCCCTTCACTATTGTTCCTATAAAGTAGAGCTGGCTAATCCTTTAGACTGTATACTATACTAGTTTGTGTCTTCTTATATTTTAGATTAATCTTCTAATGACTCCTTTACTATATTATTATGTTTTCTATACTTCCTCTCATACTTCTAATAACTCCTTATGAGTCCTTCTGACTAGTTATACTGTGTAAGCTGTATAATAATTTTCTCATAAAGTAGAGCTTTCTATTATTCTTATAACTCTGTCTGACTCAACCTGTACTTCCTATACACTAGTTTGTAATACACTTTCTTATAAGGTAGAGTATTATAACTTCTAATAACTCCTTATAACTTCTATAATATAAAAGGCTGTACTTCTGTACTACTCCTAGAACTTACAACCAAAGTTCTAGACTGTCTTGTGTACACCCTAGAACTGACAACTAATGTTCTAAATCTTTCCCTAAGTCTTCTTTAATAGACTTAGTTTAGGAGACAATTATCCTTGTTAACTTCTAGCCTTATCTTTGTACTTCTGTATTCAATCATAGAACTTACAACCAAAGTTCTAGATTGTCTCATATATTCCTCATGTTGTTCTCATATAGTTCTTATGTTTATGACTTTATTACTTTCCTATCTGTATGAGTAAAGTGTATAAAGGAGACTACTTTCTTATAGTCTCTTCTTAGAGCTCTTAGTTCCCTTTTCTTTACTAGTACTAGTCCTCCTCAAGTATAGAGCTTTAGAGTATTAGCTCTGACTCTTTACTAGCTTTAATGGTCCTTTATCTTTGTACAAAGAGTTTCTAGCTAACTATATAGTTTCTCCTTAAGTAAGTATAATATTTTCCTTTTATCTCTTCAGGTTTTCTCCTAGTCTTTTCCTTTATACTTCTTACTCTAGATACTATACTCTTTCCAGATCCCCTCTCTATACAAGCATTCTAAATGACTTGTCTTTAGTTAAGGTTATTAAGTAATACTGTGTTAGAGTATGTGTTTAACCTTAGAGAGATAAAGACCTTGTCTACAGGTTTTGTTACCTTTTCCTAACTGACTTAGTACTTACTCCTTCCTGTCCCCTCTCTCTACTAATGGATTGATCACCTATTAGTAATGATTAGAGGTTTATAATACTGAGCTAGAGTTCTTACTAAGTAGGACAACAAAGGTAGCCTAGTTGATCTGGCCAATCTCTAGACTTGTAACTAATAGAGTTTTGTATATAAGCTACTTGGTTCCAAGTCTTGAGTTAAGCTTTTCCAAACTTAGTTACTGTATTTTACAATTCCTAACATTAGCTTACCCCTACTACTGTCCATCATGTATTCATAAACAAACATAGTAAAAAAGAGAGTGTCCTTGTCTAAAAACTCTCACATTGAGCCAATCACACCTCAAAATCCAGTAAACTGTATTGCTCCTGTGAGATGAACAACTTTATTGTATGTGCACAGCCACAAAATAGTTCAGGGGTATAGAGACAAGTATCTTACAATGAGGAAGTAAGAATACAGAACATAATGAAAGTGTAACAGTGATTACGTTAGACAATGATAGTGTTGGCCCGAGGTGGCACAATTGTGAAACAAAGAATACATGTACAAGACCGAGAAAGTAGAGGCCTGCCTGATCCTTCAATGGGAGTGGCCATCTATGCGGAGCTGCAGAATAGTACGATAATATTCCATTGCCTCATTGAGGCCTGCAGTTTGTCTACGCTGCCTGAATCGAGCTCGAAGGGAGATTACAAGGTCATCCAGAAACTCGGAACGTTTGGGGTGACCATTGGGGAAAAGTTGAAGGGCGGTACGATGATGCCGAATCGCCTCGTCAATATCCGCAGTCTGTCCGTGTTGTTCGAATCGGGTTCGAAGGGAAATCGCAAAGTCATTCAGATACAGGGGTCTTTCGGTATGACTGTCGGGACGAAGTTGTAAGGTGGCACAATGATGCTCAATCGCCTCGTCGATGTCTGCAGTCTGTCCATACTGCTCGAATCGAGTCCGATGGGAAACCGCAAGGTCATTCAGAGACAAAGGACGATAGGGATGACCGTCGGGAAGGAATTGCAGGGTAGCACAATGGTGCTCAATCGCTTCA
>NW_006760394.1:1571382-1584726 GCF_000271605.1 Fomitiporia mediterranea MF3/22 | reverse complement strand
GAAATTTAAAAGAAAATTTCTAATTTTGTTTTGAAATTATGTTTTAGATTATTATTTCCATTTATTTAAAGATATTACAAATAGATAAATATCAAAAATAATTTATAGTTCTTGTCTTAAGAAAATTACAAATTTTGTTTATAATTTTTGCTGGTCAAAAATGGGAAAACAAATTTCAAATAATGTTTATCATTATGTAAGTTATTTTTTAAGGTAAGGAATTGTGAAATGCCTCATGTGGAGATGATATTCCTTTGATTATCACGTGCTTGGTCGGACCAGCCAGCACTCACGTGGCATATCTCGCGAGTTTCCGACAGTCCGATCGGAGTTTTGCCTCGCTTCCGCCCTTCACAGTCCAGCGTATGGTTCGCGGACCGAGGCCAGCGCTCTCCGTATCTGGTTCACTGTCTCCTGAAACTCTTACTTCCTGCAACTCCACACGCTTGATTCGGGAAGCCACCGCCTTAGGACCATGCCCACTTCTATGTGCAACCTGTCCGATTGCAGCTTCAAGTGCACGTCCCCAACGTGAGTAGAGGAGTCCAAGCGTCCTACCATGGCCAGGCAAGTTGGAGGCATTATCGTTTGATGACGACTGCTGTGAGCAGAGCTCGTAGATGGATTCTTCACCGTCATACAGAATGTCTTCTCCTTGATCTGTGTCGCCCGGTGGAGGGATGAAGTCGTATACGGGGAATGACGACGGCATATTGAGTCGAGTCTTCTCAGTGGGACTGCTTATGGCTATCGACGAGAAGGCTGGACTGCTGTGTGATTCTCTTAAGAGCACATTCTTATAAGTTGAGCCTGACTGATTAGTAAGGAGTGAGGCAGTTGCAAGGAAGTGATGGAATACTCGGGGCAATGCTTATCGTCAACGTGGTTCCTTGTACACTGATCATACATATCGAAGTGTGGAAAATACTTCGCCTTCGGATCCTGTGTAATAGGCTCCAAGTACGAATACACTGATGCATGTTTGCTTTGTATGTGCACAGCATTGGGTGACTTCTGGATGAAACAAAGGTGATTACTATAGGTGATTATAGTGTATGAGTGTCTTCTAAGGAACTCATGCTTTATTAATAAACAATATTCAGGGCATACATGTTGTATCCATCAAGCAGATAAAGTGCTTCATTTAGAATAAATGTATCATTTCCTAGTTAAAGTAACACAATGTAATAAACAGACAATGAGTAATTGGTTCTAAAAGCTGGTCAAAATCATAACAGAGAAGGAAAAATATGACCTGTTTGTGTATGTACAGAGCTCTGCTAGCAACAATCACTGCCCTTAAACCCTTGTTCCCTATCAAAGAAACTCTATGATAGGTCAGCTGTGAATGCTGGGATGGTCTAGTTACTATGAATAGGGTGACACTTGATATATCTCATTTCACACTGGAACACACAGCCATTACAGAAATATTAAGGTCAACCTGTGCAAATGGCAGTGATTCAAATACAGTACACTCCAACAATGTGAGACTCAGTGGAATTGGCAGGCAATTTGAACATTTGGCAATCTAATAGTGATGTACTAGTTGGTTGTAATTCAGTATTAGTAATAATGTTAGCATTTCTGCTGAGAACACTTGTGAAAAGGAACATTGATCATGGTTGCTTTGAACCTAAATGAATGGTAATCAAACCTTGTAACGCTGATACTGACAATAAACAGCATGTCCCCAATCTCTCCCAGGCCTACCGAGGAATCTCCGTCGTAAGTCAGCTGTGGAGGTTGAATGCATTCTTTTCTGCCTGATTACCACGCGCGCTAAATAGATGCGTCAGCCTGTGAGATGCGGGTAAATAATCAATCACAACATAGGAACTTTAATATTTCCGTAACTTGGACTCCTTCTCCTTGCTTTGTGTTACTAATACTAACCACCGCTGACAATGAATCCTGAGTCTGCATCACCTTTCCTGAGAGTTGAAGGGACGAAAATCGTCGATGGTCACGGCCGCGAGGTTGTTCTTCGTGGTGCTGGGCTTGGAGGATGGATGAAGTGAGTAAAACTTGAACCTTTCTAACGTAATTATGAGTTAAATACATGCGATAGCATGGAGAACTTCATCTCTGGTACGTTGGAATTATAAGAAAAGTGCGTTTAGTTACCTTTCCGTTGATCCTGCTAATTAGGTTATCCGGGCTGTGAGTTTCAAATCCGAGAGGCACTGGCCGAAGTGCTAGGAACGGAGAAATCGACGTTCTTCTTTGACAAGGTAAATTAATATCATCTGCCTTGCCCTTCTACGCATTTGACTCATTGATATACTTGAGATAGTTTCTTGAATATTTCTTTGGAGAGAAAGATGCTGAATTCTTCAAGTCTCTCGGTCTGAACTGTATCCGGATCGCGATCAACTATCGACACTTTGAAGATGACGACAACCCTCGAGTCCTCAAGTCCGAAGGCTTCAAGCACCTCGATCGCGTTGTCGATGCTTGCGCAAAGCACGGGATCTACACAATTATTGACCTCCACACAACTCCTGGAGGTCAAAACGGTGGGTGGCACTGTGACAGTGGTGTACACCTGGCGAACTTCTGGAGGCACAAAGACTTCCAAGACCGTGCTGTATGGCTTTGGGAGGAACTTGCGAAGCATTACAAGGATAACGCGTGGATCGCTGGATATAACCCGATTAACGAGCCTGCCGACTCTCGCCACACACGCCTCGTCACGTTCTATGATCGTGTTCTGAAAGCAATTCGTGAAATAGACCCAAATCATATTCTATTTCTCGATGGGAACACGTACGCAACAGACTTTACGCGTTTTCCGGAAGATGTGAAGGATCGTTGGCCGAATTGCGCGTACGCGATTCACGATTATAGCTTGTATGGATTTCCAGCGGCACCTGAGTCATATACGAGGACACCTGAGCAACAACGACGAATGAGGCGGAGCTACGAGAAGAAACGTGAGTGGATGGATGCGAGAGGGCTTTGCGTGTGGAATGGCGAGTGGGGTCCGGTTTATGCACGAAGAGAATATGAAGGAGATCAGACAGACGAGATCAACGAGCACCGGTATATGGTTCTCAAGGATCAGTTGGATATCTATCAAAAGGTGAGGGCACGACTATCCACATCGCAAATGACTAAGTAATTGTGTTTCCAGGATAGCTTGAGCTGGTCAATCTGGCTATACAAGGACATAGGATTTCAAGGGATGGTCTACGTCTCTCGAGACACATCCTACATGAAGCTATTTGCACCTCTTCTCGAGAAGAAACATAGACTTGCAATTGACAGTTGGGGAGCTGACGATACCAATGTTAAGCACATCTTCGACCCTCTCGTAGACCTGATAAAGGACAACGTTAAAGGCAAACGCTATCTCGAAACGTACCCATTCCCTGTCTGGACAATCGAGAAACGCACCGCAAGATTCGCTCGGTCACTATTGATGGGAGAGATATTCGTCAATGAATAGGCGGATTATTTCAAGGGAAAAACGGTAGAAGAGTTGGACGAACTCGCACAGAGTTTCAAGTTTGAAAATTGCTTGAAACGAGATGGGTTAAACAAGGTGCTGACCGAGCATGCTCAGCTTAGCTGCATGTAGAGAATACGTAGATTCGCGGAAAGTTTATAGTAACAAAAATATGTATGATGGTAGTGGTTACAAAGAAAGCAAGATTTTTCCGCCGGGAAAACGTCGGAGGAAGTGGTTCGCGCGGAGCAAGCGGGCCTCAGCCTCCGCTCTCAACTTCCACCATCGCATGACCCACGAACGTCTTGGACACAGTATAAGAGGCGGGCGTTGTAGACATGAATAGCGCTAAACAGCCCGCGTATCTCTCACAATGTCTTTCATTCGAGTTGAAGGCACAAAGCTCGTGGATGGGGAGGGCAAGGAGATCATCCTTCGTGGTGCTGGTCTCGGTGGTTGGATGAAGTAAGTGAGCGTTCTTATATATGTGTTTCATTAGTGACTAACGCATTTTTAGTATGGAGAACTTCATTTCAGGTTGGGATAATTTATCAGTCGCCTTGCTGCTGGCGTGTTGAGTATGCACCAGGTTATCCCGGATGTGAGTTTCAGATCCGCAGCGAACTGGCAAAAGTCGTTGGGAAAGAGAAGTCGGAATTCTTCTTCGACAGGGTACATCTTCTCGAAGATTAACGTCACTCTCATCCCGCTCGGAGCAACTCTAACTCAGCTTTTGTTAGTTTCTCCAATATTTCTTCGAGGAAGATGATGCCAAGTTCTTCAAGTCGCTCGGTCTGAACTGTATTCGTATCGCCTTCAACTACCGACATTTCGAGGATGACATGAATCCACGTGTGCTGAAGCCAGAAGGTTTCAAGCATCTCGACCGCGTTATCGACATCTGCGCTAAACACGGTATCTACACCATCCTCGACTGTCATACTGCACCTGGTGGTCAAAATACGGATTGGCACAGTGATGCTGGAACACACATAGCAAACTTCTGGATTCACAAGGATTTCCAGGACAGGCTCGTATGGCTTTGGGGAGAACTCGCCAAGCACTACAAGGACAACCAATGGATTGCTGGGTATAACCCATTGAACGAGCCTACCGACTCGGAGCACACACGCCTCATCGTGCTTTACGATCGCTTATACGAGACGATCCGTGCAATCGATAAGAACCACGCACTTTTCTTGGACGGAAACACCTTTGCATCTGATTTCAGTCATTTCGGGGATGCACACAAGCGCTGGACAAATTCTGCATATGGTATCCACGATTATTCTGGTTACGGATTCCCAGCAGCGGGTGAGTTGTATTCAGGCACGGACGAGCAACGCCGTCGTATGCGTCGTTCGTACGAGAGGAAGAAACAATGGATGGACGAGCGCGGTCTGTGCGTTTGGAACGGTGAATGGGGTCCCGTATACGCACGTCGTGAATACGAAGGTGACCTCACGGACCAGATCAACGAGTCGCGCTACCTCGTCCTCAAAGACCAACTTGCAATCTACAACAATGATCGTCTAAGCTGGTCGATTTGGTTGTACAAGGATATCGGATTCCAGGGAATGGTCTTCGTCTCCCGTGAGACTCCATACATGACCCTCCTTAAAGACTTCCTCGCGAAAAAGCACCGACTCGCCGCGGACGCATGGGGAGCGGATGATTCGTATGTCCGCTCGAAGTATCAGCCACTGCTAGACCTTATTGCCAACGAAGTCGCACCAACCGATGAATTACAGCGTCTCTACCCTTGGCCTGTGTGGAAACTCTCAGATCGCGTTGGACGACTTTCACGCAACATACTCGTGTCAGAGTTCCTTGTCAAAGAGTGGGCAGAACACTTCCGTGGAAAGTCGGAGGCAGAGCTCGATCAGATCGCTCAGAGTTTCAGGTTCGCGAATTGTATGAAGCGAGATGGGTTGAATAAGGTGCTCACGGAGAATGCGAGTTTGGTTGCGAAGTCCGGTTGAAGAATAGGACAGAAGTGAACACAACGCGTTGTATCAATGTGATTGTAATGATAAACCAGCTGTCGTCGTACAATGTAATTCGTTACAAAATCTGAAGGTTATGAATCTCAGAAGCCGTATTTGTCCAAAGGGTTATTTATTACGTAATGCAAACGAATCCTGCTCGTGAAAGTCAAAATAAAAAATTACTGTACCCATCTGTATGGGTACAACCGTAACGTGTAACGCAGGGGTGGTTTGGTTGCTAGCAGTAACGCGTAACGCATAGCAGTAGTTGCTTTCCCTTAAGGAGCGTTACATAGTTTTAAGCGAGCATTATATTATATAAGACAATTCAAAGTTTTGTTACTTTTGTATACTACAAGTGTTAGAAAATTTGAAAAACTTATTGGATTGTTACGATTGAATTTATATACTAATACTAATGTAGTATAGTAACTTCCGGCAACGTCCGTCTGGTTGTCTGTATTAGCAACTGTAACGCGTCCACATAGTTAGGTTTCCAATTTCCACCGGTAACGCACTCTGCCTGGTTGTACCCATACAGATGGGTACAGTAGTCGTCACGAGGCTGCCAGTGGTTGAACTCGGCCAGCTTGCAGCGCTCTCGCCAAATCGTCTTCGAATCTAGTGACTTCTGCAAATGCGTTGTCTTCGTATCTGCGGAAGTTAAATAACCCAGTAAACTCGGCGTTCCTGCCGTTGGGCGTACTTCTCGGACTGACATGCTCGTGGTCTGTGATGCAACCATATGGACAACTAGATTCGTGCTTCTCACAGATTCTCGGTAGTCTTGCGTCCCATACCTATCTGACACGTACTTATGGACGAATTTCGCTGCTGAAAGTAAAGAAAAGATTTCGCTAACCCCTGCTTCAGAGTGTACTTGTTCTGGGCAATGATTCTGGAACTCAACGTCACTTTGGTCTTCACATGTCGAACTCTTGTATGTAATTTCAGATCTACCTTTATGCAATTGGGCACGTTCAATTGCGGCGGCCAGCGCCTCTACCTCGTTTGTCTCTGTCCTCCATATCCGACATCAACGCATTTCCCTAAACGAAGTACCCTCAACATCGAGAACGTTGGTACGACAAGAAATGCTCAGGAGCGAATATGATAACCTGTGGTAAATCTCTGCAGAAGCAATAATATTGTTGACTAGACACTAATATTTTCGTCGTGTATAGTTGTCGATTTGTCCTTGCTACAGTCTGTAATGTCCGAAAAGATGAAACCGGTCTTGTACATCTTCAGTCCCATATGTGCAGTCTCTTTCCTTGATGCTCAAACCAAACGAAGACGAGATGCTACTCGCTCCGCTTCAGACGGCATCGGAAACCGGTCGCTGTACTCGCACATGGACGGTTGGAGTAGGTGGTAGCCCGCAGTAACATGTCGTCTTCATAGCCTTTCGCTTATGATTTTACGAGCACATGTAGCACGATAGGGAAAAGGTATAAATTAGAGTGTACCATTGACGAGGTAGAGCAACAAACCTCTGCGATCCTAACGTCTCTACTGCTCGCGCATTCAGCTTTTCGACAACTATGCTCTTCAAGCAACTCGTTCTTCTGGCCGTCATTGCCGCTGCTACCGCTATACCGGTGAGTATCATTTATCGGGCACAGATCAAGATATACTCAACGACATGTAGGTGCCGGAAGACGGGCATGTTATTGTGGCACGTGCAGGTCCGCCTCCGCCGCCTCCACAAGGTCTATCTGGAGAAAAGCGTGATGCTCAAGATCCTCCCCCGCCTCCTCCGGTTACCACGCCTCATCCTCCCCACGGAAAGCGCAATCCCCAAGGAGTTACCTCCACCTCTACTGTTATCACCTCCACTGTCACCTCTACTGGCGTCACCTCTACTGGCGTCACCTCTACTGCTGCCACCTCTACTGGTGTCACCTCCACTGCTGCCACCTCCACAGGCGTCACCTCCACTGCTGCCACCTCCACAGGCGTCACCTCCACTGCTGCCACCTCTACTGGCATTGCTTCACGGAGAGTGTGATCTCCAGCTCTACCACCCCTGAGCCAAGTCCTTCACGAGGACAATGCCTCAAGCTCTGTCCAGGTGTAAGGTGAGGCATTCTTGAAGATACACATTCTGTTTTCTCACTGATGCTTTTCCCGTCACAAAGGTCAAGTTAAAGATCTCAGTATGGAGGATTCAGTTTTGAATAGTCTGCATGGTCGGACATAACCATTTTGCCTGAATCAAATCCTTAGTCATTCTTTTAGTCTCACTCTCCTTGCTTCATGTAAGACTCTATAAATCCACATGGTCATTTTCGTTCATTACTGCATTTTTGACAAGAAGCAGTGTTTTACTGAAAAATGTCCTGTCATTCATTCGTTATAAGACTTAGTAGTTTGGTGTTTCCGTATTTCCACCAGTGTGAACCTAAAGAGCAAACTCTTTCTACGACTTTTTCTGCGAGTTTTTTCGTGCTCTCAAGATTCCTACAGTTGGAACGAAAACACAGAGATAAAATAGATGGACTCAACTATCCTGAAAGAATTGCTTTATTTTGGTATCACAAAACAAGATATTACTGAGGTTAACAGTACAGTAATGGCAAACCATACATTAGTATTTTCTTAGCTGTCATAACTATACAGTGTATCAGATCCATGTAATTTCTGTTAATATTGAATTGTAGGCAAACAAAGATGAAATAAATGACCTGATAAAGTCTGGATGGATCTGTCTACTTCCTACTTCATTGTCTTTGTCAGTCATTACAGTAATACTTATTACTAAAAACATTACTGTGTAAACATTACAGCTTTGAGTATTATCTGTGCATCTAAATAGACAAAGTATTTGTAAACAATAATATTTTGTCTTTTTTATGTCAAGTTGCTATTCTTAATAAAAGTAAGTATAGCCACTTTTACTTTATAATCAAATTCTAATACTTATTATTAATACTATATTACTACTAGTGCTATACTATTGAAGCTAAGGCTAGAACACAGAAATAGGAGCTAAGTAAAAGTATTTGCATTTGTTTTACTAACATGTCTATTTCTTTGTTAATAATTTAAGTGGCTAAAGATTTACTTTAGTATTAGTTTGAAAATAAAGGGAATGAGTCTGGATAGTGTGAACAAGTTTTGAATGTTCTTCTGCATTTAGTTATTTTTACAATATTCTTCAATATTTACCTTAATATTTCCTTATAACTATATTCAGGACACTATTAGTGTTATTAAGTCAAAGATTTCCTACTGTAATCATACTCTGAGTAATTTTCTTATAATCTATATTATTGTTAAGACTGTAATATTAAGTAACATATTTGGACAATTCAGCAAAGGTAGCAGACACACTAACTTACATGTGGATACATACAGGCATCACTCACATGACTACTTATTACACAAAGTAGTGTATGTATTATAGTATAAAAGTAAGAGCATTGTGCCCTGTAATAATAATTGATTATTATAAGAGTCCCCTACATCTAGTGTAAACTCCCTACTGGTTGTTTAACAGGTTATGAGTCTTGGCCCTTGAATGTCAGGCTCAGAGGATCCATCTTAGTGTCAAACTTGTTCTTAATGACACAATCAGCTAATATAACCTACATTTTATAGTAGTACTACTTCTCCTACACAATGAGCCCCTTCACTCTTAACTCAAACTCTAACAAATCCTACTCCTCCTCCATTACACACTCCTCTATCAAATGTACAGTCTAGTAGTACTAGAGCTAACATGTTGAACAAAAAACTCATACTAGCAGGTAGTCTTAACCTGGCTAATCTACTAAAGTTCTTTGTGAATGTAGAAAAATTCAATAGAAAAAATTATAAAATATAGTGTCTTTGTATTATAAACACACTAGTTGCTACAGGTCTAACAGTACACCTTACAGACAAACCAGACCCTACTAAAGAAGAAGAAACAAACTGTACTAATGTTGTCTATACAAACATGATAATAATAATGAATAATCAAACATTATTAACAGTTGTGAATCATACTACTGTGTCTACATTATGGAAGACAATAAATGAGTGATACAATGTGTATACAATAATGACAGTAGTGATTAATGTCTTAGTGTTATTCTAGTTAAAAGGGTATGTAGCTCAATTTGACAAGACACTTAACAAACTCAAAGAAATATATGACAACCTAAAAGTAGTAAACATGCCTCTAGACAATACAACATATATTAGTGTAATAAATCTGTATGTACTACTACACTATAAGTGGGTAGTGACAATGGTTGACAGGCAGATCACTTATTACAACCAATATATAGTAGTAACAGTAGTATAGAAACAAAAAATAACACTAAGTATACTTATACAAGAATTATGAAATACATTTACAGAATAGTAACAAGAACATAGAGCTAGTACATATGTTCATCATGGACACAGACATAGAGCAAGAGGAGCACACAGAAACAATACACAAGGTAAAAACCCTAGTGTGTGTAGTAGCAGATGAGTACAAACAAGACTGTACAATAAAAAGTACTTTAACTGTAGTAAAACTGGACATTTCTTACATAATTGCTGGTTACCTCCTACAGAGGAAACAAAAAAGAAACACACTGAAAAAGCTGAAAAAGTAAAGTCAACAAGTAACAAATCCTCAAATAGTATCCAAGTTGTTAATTTAGCAAACTCATTAATAATAGAACCATTAGTGTTTATCAAAAACATTAGTGACAACATATTAATGACTGATCAGAACTTTAAACAGTTCTTGAATGTATACAATGTAAGCTACAAAAATAACAAAATAAAACATTATATTAATATACTCAATTCAGGCACTTCAATTTATATGACCCTGTACTTATTCTGCTTACAAAATATTTGAAAAATACTACAAATGAATGTAATTGTTACAGACAAAAGACAGATAACAATCTTGTATAAAGGCAAAATGGACATAAAACTGGATAACTCAAATAGACTAGTAAGTACTATACAATTGCAAAACATATACTATTATCCTTATATGTACTTCACTCTTATTAGTGAAGCAAGCTTATACAAAGAGGACAGATACAGAATAAATAAAAAGAAAAATAAATGTATTATCTATAAAAACAGTAGTAAATGCAGAACAATCTTTACAAATAATAAACTATATCAAATTATTACAAATCATCAATGTCCATACATAAATCTTATAACAATAAAACAACTACACAAAAAATTAGGTCATTAAACTACTAGTATCTACAGTGAATATTAAAAGATACACCTAAAATAATTACTGAAAAAATCATCAATAATAACAAACAGTCATGCACAAATTGCTTTGAAGCAAACATATCTTGTAAAAGAATACTAAAGATGTAACAAACAAAACTAGCAAATAACTTTGGCAAACATTTGCATATTGATATATGAGGACCAGCCCTAATAACTGGTTACAGTAGTATAAAATATCTATTAACAATTGTTGACAACACAACTTGATAGGTAGAAATGTTACCCTTAAAACTAAAAAGTAATACATACACAGAATACATAAAATATACTACACAAATATACACAAACCTTAGTATAAAAATAAAAACATTACAAAGTGATAATAATACTGTATTTCTTAGTAAAGACTTTACAGATTATCTTGATAGTTAAGGAACAAATCAGTAATTAACAGTGTACAATACACTGTAACAAAACAGTATAGTACATAGGAGGCATATTTGCATTCTGTAACACTGGGAATTTATTACAAAATCCAAAAGCTCTCACCTGATTGGCTGAAAATACTTTCTGAAACAAATTTTCCAGACCTCAGAATTGGTTTTTGCCTCTAGTGGTAGAAAGAATGTATAAAACAATACTCAACAGTATATAAGTAAACCTACTATGTTCTAAACTACTATTGAATTTATAGGTGTGGACAGTGTTTTATTAGTGTTACATACATAATCAAACACCAAAATTGGTAATAAATTACAAAACACTATATTACATACAATATAATAAAAATTACAGTCTTAATGACTTACAACCTTTCAGACAATAGTGTATAATATACTTAGAAAATATGAATAAACTACAACCAAAAGGGACTTACAGACATTGGCTTGGGTTTAACACCTAAAGCAAAGGACATATTGTCTATCATGATTACAAAATAAAAATCAAACAAAATCTCCAATTCATTGACAAATCTCAAATTGAAGGGGAGAATAATAATAATAATAAATCAGACAAACAGATGGACAAACAATCAGACAAACAAACAGAAAACAAACTGTGAAGGTCACAAAGAATAATAAGACCTACAAAACAATTAAAAGGATTAAATTACAACAAAAACAATGCTAACATAGTAATACACCTTTTGGAATTCAACAAATATATAAACAAAATACAAAACAATCTAATAAACATACACAAAGCATTATTCCAAAGTAATAAACTAGAATGGATCAAAGTAATGAACAAAGAAATACAATTGCTACAATCTTAAGATACTTGGGAATACATTTACCCACCAAAAAACACAAACATTATTGGAACTCAATTTGTATATAAAATAAAACAATTAGTAGACAGAAATATTAAAAAATACAAAGCTAGACTTGTAGTACAAGGATATGCTCAAAAAGACAGAATAGACTTTTACTCAGACAATCTATTTGCACTAGTGACACAATTAACAATAGTATGACTACTGTTAAGCTGGGCAGTATTAAACAATTACAAAATACATCAAATAGATGTTAAATCAGTGTATCTATATGGAGAGCTAAACAGTAACAAGCAAATATATGTAAAGCCTCCACTAAATAAACTACTACATGATATAAAACCTAGTCAAGTGCTAAAATTAAACAAAGCACTATACAGCTTAAAACAAGTAGAACAGTAATAGTATAAAACAATACTTGATATCCTAATAAAAATAGGATTAATATGTGCAAACTACAAACATGTGGTATTCTATTGAAAAGAAAATAACAAAGTAGTATTAATCACTTTCATACATGTTGACAACATAACAATCTTCAGAATAAATGATACAGTAATAAAAGCATTCAAAAATAGTCTAAAGAAATATGTTATCTTTTCAGACAGTAGCAAAATACATTGGCTACTAGGTATAGAAATCACTCAATCAAGACAAGATAAAACAATAATACTGTAACAAAAACATTATATTGAAAACATCATTTGGTGATTCGAATTCGAAAATGAACCAATATTAAAAACACCAATATGACCAGGTACACACCTTCAAATAACAAAGCATTTATCAGACAAAGACAAAAAATTTATGAAAACAATACTATACATAAATATGGTCAGTTCATTATAATATGTAGCAGATTGTACAAGACCAGACATTATGTATACAACTGGTCAGCTAGCAAAACATCTAAACAATCTGGACATAGAACATTATTAGGTAGTAAAACATTACTTCTAATACCTAAAAGGAACCAGTAACTATTGGTTAAAACTTGGCAGAAATAATAATCAGAATATCAAAGAATATTGTAATGTAGACAGACATATAACACTAGGAAGCAAAGCAATACTAGTATACACATTCCAAATAGGAAAGCAACCATATTATAGTCAAGCAAAAGTAGCAATTTGGTACCATTGAGTGTCTATGAAGGCAAATTGCAAGCACTAGTGCAAGCAACACAAGAAGCCATTTGGCTAAAACATTTTGTCAAGGAAGTACTACAGACTACCTTCACACTAATAACAATTCACTGTAATAACCAAGCAGTAGTAGAGTAAGTCAAAACAGAAGAAATGACTTATAGTGTAAGAACATCATGAAAAAGTCGCAACAAATGTAATTAATAATAGCAAATGTAATGTAATAATGTACTTATATATTAATTACAATTCAAAATTATAATTATACTTTGCTTGTAATTGAAATGTAACAACTGT
>NW_006760394.1:1563301-1565421 GCF_000271605.1 Fomitiporia mediterranea MF3/22 | reverse complement strand
GAACAAAGTGTACAAACACTCATACAGCCTGGTACACAATTAAAAACAGTATTACAAACCAATAACAATAGAGAACAAATGTCTGATATACTATATATGAACATGGTTAGTACACTTAGATACATTGTAGACTGTACACAGCCAGATATAGTATTTGCAACAAATCAGTTAGCTAAATACCTTAATGACCCTAGTATGGAGCATTATCTGGCACTTAAACATTGTTACATGTACTTAAAAACTATGAACAATGTCTGGCTCCAACTCAGCAGTACAAATCAATCAATATTGAACAGCTATACAGATGCAGACAGTATGATGCAAGAAGGGCATTGTACAATATCAGGATATACATTTTACTTGAGTGATTCATTAGTTTCATGGTCAAGTAAAAGACAAACACTAGTGGCAAATTCAATGTATGAAGCTGAATTAATAGCTCTTGTAAGAGGAACACAGGAAGCAATTACACTTACTCATTTAGCTGAAGAGATTCTGCAGGTCTCTGATGCACCAATTAATATCTATTGTGATAACAATGCTGTTATACAAATGGTTACATTGGACAAACTCAAATATTCGGAACGAACAAAGCATTTAGATCATAAGAAAGATTTTATTAAATGCTACATTGAGTTAGAGTACATAAATGCAAAATACATACAGACAAACAATCAACAAGCAGATATATTAACTAAAGCATTACATGTACTACAAGTCAAACATCTTACCAGTTTACTCAGACTAGTAAGAGTTTGAAGGGGAGTATTATGAGATGATTAGTTCATCAACAGACAAACCACAAGACAATGACTTCATAATGTCTCAGTTAGAATACATACAATATAAGGACAAGAGACACTGAGTGGTCAATTATCACCTCACCCCTTGTCTATGCATGCCCCCCTTAAGTTCTCCCTCTCAACATTATCCTTGTCTCTGTATGTTTTCATTAATGAGTCAAAGCCTTCCTAGGCCAATTACTATGTGTTCCTCTTTAATAGCTTACTTTAACTTGTATCTGTCTTAGAGATACTATTTCCACCAACTCTGTCAAAAGTCCTTGTCTCTGTATGTTTTCATTAACAAGTTAATGCCTTCCTAGGCTGGTTACTATGTGTTTCCCCTTACTATACTTTCTCTTGCCTCTTTATTAATCCTTCCCTACCTTTTAACAAGTTGAAGCCTTCTTAAACTTGTGACTGTGTATTCCTTATTGTCTGTCCTTACCCTTTTGTATTTCACCTCCCCCCCTTTACTAT
The DNA here is from genome assembly GCF_000271605.1 of Fomitiporia mediterranea MF3/22. NCBI lineage: Eukaryota > Fungi > Basidiomycota > Agaricomycetes > Hymenochaetales > Hymenochaetaceae > Fomitiporia > Fomitiporia mediterranea. The sequence continues at coordinate 1,564,159 of NW_006760394.1, read as the reverse complement.
ATCCTTTCCTTTGTCTCTCTATTAATTACTTCCCTACCCTTCCTCCCTTTTTATTTCTTTAGAGTAGGGAAGAGTGTAATCTCTAAGGTTACACACATGACTTTAGTTAAGTATATAAAGGGCTATTTGTAGACACTTAGAGATTATCTTTATACTTACTCCTGTACTTAGGTCAACCTCTCTAATCCTAGGTCTTTACCTGTTCTGTGTTCTTGAGTAAGGCTCTAGCCTTTACACACTAAACCTTAGATCCTGTAACAATACAACCTAGCTAGCTACACAGTCCTTTAGTGTAAAGTGTAAGTAACTAGTTTACTTTATAATAGCTTGTACAATAGTTGCTCATCCTTCTCCTCCTAACTTCTTGTCTCTATTTCATACCTCCTACTCATTACTCTGCCTCTTATGTTACCTCTCCTTTATTGTCCTCCTTTTTATTACACTTGCCTTCTTTTTGCATTTGCATTTACACATCTGCATTTTTAACCAATACTAAACAACTTTACTAATAATTTTGTATACTTCTCCTTACTCTATAGTGTAAGTAATACTTAACAAGTACACACTTACAACAATGTTTATGTACAACTACTCCTAAGGTGTAATCCTTTCTCTAATCTAATGTGTACATTCTTCCCCACCTGTTCTATACTTAGTATTACCCTTAATAGGTCTACACTGTGTGTGTTTACTTTCCCTAGTACTATATATAACACTATTTCTAACAGAAGTAGTAACCCTCTACTCCCCTCTCAGCTAAGTCTGTCTGCCTTCTACTTTACCTTCACCTTTCAAGCCAGAATATTCTAGAGATACACTTTACAATTAATGACTCAGTTTACTACACCTTCTATTAGG
>NW_006760394.1:1540376-1561659 GCF_000271605.1 Fomitiporia mediterranea MF3/22 | reverse complement strand
TAGAAGGAACTAGAGGGAAAATAGCTAGTTTTACACATTTTAGTCTCTCCTCAGTCAAACAGAACAAGTACATAATTCACAGTAAATTAGGTATATTTATTAAGTACTAATGTATGTGACTATAATAAACTGTTTTCCAAGCTTATATGTTGAGTTTTGAAGGAATGAAAATTCAAATATTAAGAAAACATGAAAAACAGTGTATTTTCACTATAACTCAGTCAAATCTTGCTCAAATTTAATAATTAAAGTGTCTATTTGAAGCATATTTAAGAAACATGAATTTATGTCAAATAACCACTGAATTCTGTGCAGAATTGAGTGAGAAATAGCTATTTTTTGTTTTGTTTACTTTTGTGACAAAAAATGATGAACCATCAAGTGTGACAATACTTATGAAAAAGGCAGTAAGCAACATATTTGGACAATTTGGCAAAGGTAGCAGACACACTAACTTACATACAGATGCATACAGGCATCACTCACATGACTACTTATTACACAAAGTAGTGTATGTACTGTAGTATAAAAGCAAGGGCATTGTGCCCTGTAATAATGATCAATTATTACAAGAGTCCCCTGCATCTAGTGTAAACTCCCCACTGTTTGTTTAACAATTATTTATGTTAGTTTTCTGTGTGTGTTTAAATACTATTCTGTTTTCTGTGTTCAGGACGAAATAACTGGCTTGTGCTGCAAATCACCGTAGAATAATAGGACTTAATATAATGTACTTGATGGGTGGAGTCGAAGATTGAAGCTGCAACCGCGTTACCGTGGGAATTTCATCCGCAGATAGCCGCGCTGCGAATGACAGTTTTTGCGGGCCATTCTCTAGGTCTTCAGTGCTTTGCCAAATTATCCTGAAGACTAATAATTCCTACAATTGCATCGCCTCCATCTGTGGAGGGTAAATAACGGCACGCGGCTCAGAAAACTTTTGTCCTTGTCTTCGGGCGGAATTCTCGGGGAGTGACGTGCTCTTAGTCTTCCATTCAACCATCTGGATAACTGGATTTGTACTTCTCGCACATTCTCTCGCCAGAACGTGCTCTGTTGCTACCTGAGGTGTGTTCGTGGACGACCTGAGCTGCTGAAAGGGCAAAGTCTAGGTCTCCCGAGCCCTTGTTTCAAAACGTATTTGTTCCGAACATGACTTTGGAATTCAATGTTATTTTGGTACCAAGTGTCTAACTTCGGGAATGTATCCTCAGATCTACCTTGTCCAATTCAACACATTTGATTGCGGCGGCCAACGCCTCTACCTCGTTGCCTCTGGCCATCGTATCCGATATTAACGCATTTCCCTAAACAAAGCATCCTCGATGTCGATCATAGCGCTTCTGGCGCCTTTTACGCGTCGGCAGAGTGGCGCATATGTTTTCGGTCTACTTTAGCGAGCTACGTTTATCCTTCCCCGCAGTTTCAGGACGCCGTGGCTCATTTGCTTTATGTCGGTGCCGGCGAGGAATGCACGGAAGCGAATATGATAAGTTGTGGTACAACGCTACAGAGGCATTGATGCCATTGACCAGTCTCCAATGTTTTCGTCGTGTGGGATTCTTGATTCATTTTTCTGCAGTCTGTGAAGTGCGAAATGGACAAAGCTGGACTCGATGCGTCCCCGGTCCAATATGTGCAGTCGGGTTTCTTGATCCTCAAATTAAACAAGATGAACTTCGAGTTGCACCGCTTCAGATGATGGCGGAAAAACGCATTGTACCCGCGCATAAACGGCTGGAGTAGACGGCAGTCCGCAGCAGGTATGTCAATGTCGCAATACTTTCTTTTGTGGATTAAACAATACGTATAGGCAGTGAGGGAAAAGGTATAAAAGCCAGAGTATCACTGACGAGGTAGAGCAACAACCTTCTGAAGTCTTCTCTACCAATTGCACATTCAAGCTTTCGACAACTATGCTCTTCAAGCAGCTCGTCCTTCTGGCTGTTATCGCCGCTGCTACTGCTGTACCGGTGAGTATCAGTAGTCGGGCCCAGAGCGAGATATACTCAATGATATTTAGGCGCCGCATGATGGGCATGCTCTTGAGTTGGGTGCGTTGCAACCACCACCGCCCCCCGCGCAAGGTATTCCGGGAGGAAAGCGTGACGCGCAGGGGCCCCCGCCTCCTCCGCCACCTCACGGAAAGCGTGACGCGCAAGGGCCCCCGCCTCCTCCCCCACCACACGGAAAGCGTGACGCGCAAGGGCCCCCGCCTCCTCCACCACCACACGAAAAGCGTGACGCGCAGGGTCCTCCCCCGCCTCATCCGCCGCCTCACGGAAAACGTGACGCGCAGGGACCCCCGCCTCCTCCCCCACCACACGGAAAACGTGACGCGCAGGGACCCCCGCCTCCTCCCCCACCACACGGAAAGCGTGACGCACAGGGTCCTCCCCCGCCTCATCCGCCGCCTCACGGAAAGCGTGATGCGCAGGGCCCGCCTCCGCCTCCGCCCCCAGTCCTTCACAAGGACAACGCTTAAAGCCCTGGCTAGGTAATGTGAGGCAGCCTTGAACATTCACAGTCCTTTTCTTTACTGATTCTTATCTTGTCACAAAGATTAAGTTAAGGAATTCAATGTGAAGGAATCGCTTTGAATAGTCTGCATGGTCAGACGTTGCTATTTTCTCTTGAATCGAATCTTCAGTCGTTCTTTTAGTCTCACTCTTCTGACTTCATGAAAACTCTAAAACCCATATCGCCGTGTTTCGTTCCTTAGTAATGCCTTGATATTAAATAGTGCCTCGTTGATAAATGTCTTGTCATTCATTCATTATAAGACATGATAGTATGTTCGTAGTCCTACTAGTGAGAGCCCGAAGAGCAAGACTTTATAAGGTTATTCTTTGCAATTATTATACAGGCGCTCAAGTTCTCTACGCTTGGGATAAAAACATAGGACCAAAGTGGTCGAGTTCGGCTATCGTGCAAGAATTAGTTGAACTTGGCATAGAAAAAAGGAACATCGAATATAATAGAGTAACAAGGTACAAGTATTCATCTCACATTCATAACTCCTGATAATGTTCAATAATCTTAAATTTCACTGACTTGAATTTGTAGGCCAACAGAAACTGAAGTAACAGCCTAATGAACTTGGGATGGATCTGTATACTTTCTAGAAAGCTTTCATCTCCACCTCGATATCTTTATTGTTCAACATAGAGTCAACCACTATTAAAAGAAACCTATATTAGCGTCAAAGACTTGTATATGTTTTGCCAACTAAAAAAAGGAAGTATTCCTTACTGGTGCAGATTATTTATCATGTCCTCTGATTAGGCTACAAGCAAATCTCAAATCTTGATAGATATCTGTGGTGTCAGTCAGTTTCCACGGTTTAAATCGTAAGACGAGCACAGCGAGCGAGTATCGAATACCTCACTCTGCATCTGCTATTTGACTTCATACATAAAGAGGAGCACAATGGAGTGAACTTTTGGTGCAGATGGATACATGGAAATTGCGTTGGGACAAATTTAACGGACGATCGGTAGCAGTTGGTAATATCAATATGAATCCACCTTATTCAGAAACTCAGAGGGCGGGAGTGACTATATTGTATGGCAGTGCTAATGTTATCGGGACCAGACCAACTACTACTGTATAAACCGGCAATACAAATCTCCTTCATACTCCTATTATTATGGGAATAGCTTATTATCGGCCTGGCGTAAAATATTGACAGTTTCCAAACAGATAATCCTGCTAATAGTAGAACTAAAAATGGAAGCTACGGAGTAGTTGACCCACCGACGTTTCAATGTCTCAGTTATTATTCACCAAAGGTGATACTTATGTGGTGGTTCAGTGTCGTATTGTAGCGCTCATGAAAACTTTCTGTTCCTGGCCTGGAAAATCCATCGCGGAATGACAAACATATTTGGGCGGCGCTCTGGTAATACCCGAGAGTATTAAGATGGGAACAAGTAATAAGTAATGCCGGTATTGCACTGTAGAAAAAGTCAGTTTCAGTAAACCTTGATCTAGAATACTTCTAAGTACTACGTCTTGGTAGAACATAGTAGCTCACCTCCCAAGAAAGTTCGAAGGAATGGACTCCCGGTGTACGAGATATACCGAGCCCTAATACAGCAAAATATTTCTGTAAGCCTTCTATCAGGGTAAAATCTTCAGTCGAGGAAGAATCCAAACGTGTGCAGAAAGCGGCGCACGGAGTATCGGAACGATATCTTGCATATTTTTGTACATCACTTGAGTGCCCATTTATTTAATCCCTATCAGCTCATTCTCCGAGCTTATAGGAGAGAACTTATAGTGGGATATCAACTCATAGGGTTGAAATGGTTCAGACGAATTGCACGAGACATCGAATGCGCCCATTATCGTTGCGACTTGTTGGGATCTGTTGTCCGCCCCTTTCAGCGTCTTTGGATGCTGATATTCCAGGTGCGGTGAATTTGGCCAATTCAGTAAGAACAAGGGTACCCCAAAGTCTCTTGAGAAGCTGTCTCAGAACGGGGTATATTCTGATAATTGTTATCATCGCGGAATAAAGGCGGCGTTAGTCAAGCAACTCCTTGTTGACCCGTCTACATTGGACAGACCACGGATATCTTGAAATGGAGCTGCACAGATGTTCGTAGATACTAGATTTTATCAGATAACGGCCTCGGTATTTAACACTGATGCTTACTGCGTAATGGACGACGTGGTATTGGTTCCTGAGTGGGTGCTTGACAGCGATCTCGATTTTCCCGGAGCCTTTCAGTAACGGAGTTCTTGGCGGTCATCCCAAATTAAGCTAATCAAGTTCAAGGGTGCATTTTTATCCATTGGTGTCGTATGGAGAAGTCGGTCGGACTGAATTGCGATAGTTGGTGGTGTAACAAGTCGAATCGTACCTTGAAACGAACGTATTTTATTTACCAGAGGTGGCAAGTGAATTGCGGCCAATATGGCCGTACAGCAACGAGTTGACCCGGAAAAAGGCATGCTGAGTTCCGACCTGACAGGTTCGCTGTGAGCGCTATGATGCAGCGTGGGGTAAACAGGATGGTCCCGTGTGTGACCGAACGCGCGACGATGACGAATTATAAATATTATTCAGATGAGATGTCTGGAAATCGAAGTGATGGGTATTCAGAACAGGAGGCACCGACATATCGCATTGTTTGGATAAAACGCCCGAGAATGATATTGAAAGGCTGGAGCAGAAGCGGATGTCAAGGTTGCGAGACCCACGTGGAGCGGAAGAAGTTTAGAAGGGTCACGTGGTATTTATCTAACCGACGAATGTCAAAATCAAATTTCTTCATGTTACCGTCTCTTTTTTTCCACCTTACCCAGAGTCGACTTGTCTCGTGAACTACCGCTGCTACTTTTTTGTCGTCGGTATCAGAAGCATTCTCATGCAGGCAGAAGAAAGTATTGGAAATATATTTGTTCCATTATCTGCGAGACTGTGTCCCTGAGAGTCAAGAAGGTGAGCGGAGGTAGGAATCGACCGACAGCCGATCATCAGATGGACAACGACACTCGTGCAGTGCAGGTGCATCATACACCTGCTGGCACTCTCGTCCCTCCTAAAGGACCACAGCTTTGTTTCTTCCGGATGGGCCTCCTCCTCCTCGGCAGTCGGTTCTCGTCCTAGTCTATCAACCGCGTTGTCACCGTGCGACTATATCAAATAAACTACCGCCGACCGGTTACATCCTGCTCCGACTTGAAATAGCATCTATAAATCCATGGATTCGAGTACTCCTGCTCCCATATACCCAGGCCCTCCTCCTGGTCAGTCTCCGAAAATGTGGCTTAATCCAAAGCTCTATCGAACTCGTTTACTCCTTGATGTCCTCCGCATTTTCGTTTTTCCATCTCTTGTACTGTCGGAACTATGTTGTCAAGCAAATATTCGACTTGGCTTGCTAACTGTGCCCGCACACATTTCGGCCATCATATTCTGGGGCTATATTCGGAATCTCTACTACGACGTCAAACAATCACGAGAAACCAAGCGTCTTGGAGCGAAACCTATTCCAAGAATTAAGGGCAAGTGGCCCGGAAATGTGGACGTCTTGCTCCGAATGATGAAAGCATTCAAGACTGCCTATCTCATGGACGTCTATCTGGAACTCTTCCAAGAATATCAATGCACAACACTCAACACGAGGATATTATGGGTTGATCAGGTATGTCGAGACACTCAGCGCCTACTTTTGATAATCATCATGCGCTGGACTGATTTGACTGCGAACCTGTGATCAAAGATCATCACTATGGATGAAGAGCACAGTAAGCGCGTTTCGCAATTGTGATAAGTGACCAGCCATTTATCTTTGTGTTCTTGTATCAAGTGAAATTCGTTCATGCAACTGGATTCAACCATTTTTGGAGAGGCAGGCGTCAGAAAGAACGAATGTAAGTTGTAGCCATGGAGCATGGAGCGATAATGATACTTCTATCAGTGTCATATTGCCCCTATTCTAAGCATTGCATATATGACATCCCGGGTTACTGATATTCCTTTCACAGGGAGGAGTTCTTAGGTGATGGGATCTTTAATAGGGATGATGAGGTCTGTCAACTTTACGTTAAGCTCCTTCAAAGGCGTTCTGCTGACTATGTTTACAGAAATGGAGGCTGGTATGCCTTTCTTCTGTGCGAATCCTTGAGTACACTAGAAGCCAATAACCAATCCCACAGCATCGAGTAACTGCACGGCCCTTCTTCGCACGCGAACGCATCTCGGATTTCCAAATCTTTGACAAGCACACGACTCGCACATTGAATTTGCTGACCCGCATCACCGCATCAGGTCAACCATGCGACGCACAAGATCTTTACGCACGTTTCACATTGGACAGCGCATCTGAGTTTCTGTTCGGAAATAACTTGGATACTTTGTCACTTTCGCTTCCTGAGCCTGGAAAAGCGAAGATGGGGCCGAAGGGAAGTGCGACAAACGACGAGTTCGGAAGTTTTGCTCAGGCTTTCGAGTTGGCGCAATGTGTTATCACCCAACGTGCCCGCTGGGGATATTTCTGGCCTGTTGTGGAGTTATTCAAGGACAAGATGAAAGAATCTTCGCGAGTGACAAAGAAATGGCTCGACCCGATAGTGCAGCGTGCAATCGATGAAAAGGCCAAGGCAAAGCGATCAGGGATTGAAGCTCCGATGTCGGAAAGGACTTTCCTAGAACACCTTGCACAGAGTACAGAGGGTGAGTAACGCTAATTTGGAAGGCGGCATGTCTTTAATTGAATTGATATCAGATGTTGGCCTCATCCGAGACGAGTTGCTGAGCATCTTACTCGCTTCACGCGATACAGTACGTTCCGAAATGATCGTCCATATTGAGTATTACTGACGGGATTGCCCTCAGACCGCATGTTTGTTAACTTTCGTCACTTACTTTATGGCAATGTATCCGGAAGTCGGGAAGCGCATGCGGGAAGAAGTGCTTCAGACTGTGAGTTCAAGGTTGTTCAGTTACTCCAGAAGGACTAACAGCTCACGATAACGATTAACCACAGCACGGACATGATGGACTACCGACTTACGAAAGCCTCCGGAACCTGAAGTACAGTATGTCCAACTCCACATGCCGAATCTCCGATATTCCGAAGGATCCTAACATCTACACTGATTCATCTAGTGCGTGCTGTCCTGAATGAGACCCTCCGCCTATTCCCTCCTGTACCGTTGAATGTACGGGAATCTCGGCCGGCAGCGGTCACGCTCCCGCCATCGCGACTACCGTCCTGCACCACGACATCCGTGTATCCGCATACGCCATTTATCCCAACGCCACAAGAGCCGTTGTATATGCCTGGTTCGACACCGGTTATGTATATGCCAATGCTCATGCAGCGCAATCCGGATCTCTGGGGTGCCGACGCAGATGAATTCGACCCTGAACGGTTTTTGGACCCTGCAAGGACCGCGAAGCTTACCTCGAATCCGATGATGTTCACTCCATTCAGTGCAGGTCCAAGAATCGTAAGTTTCCTAACACGTTTAAGGAAGAAAGAAACCCAAAGGACTGAATTGTTTGATGTTCTTAGTGCCTTGGACAGAACTTTGCATACAACGAAGCATCTTTCTTCCTTGTTCGACTATTACAACAGTTCGACACGTTCACATTAGTGCCGGAGTTCCAGCCTGAAGGTTCTCAGCCACCCGCATCATGGAGGGGAAAACAAGGTCGTCAGGCTATTGAGCGGTGTTGGCCCGCTGCCGCGTTGACGTTGTACGTCAAGGTGGGTTTAATCTGGTGTTTAATCTCCCCAGATAGATTGATTATACTTACGTGTATCGAATTTCAGGGTGGTCTATGGGTGCGATTTGGAAAGTCTAAATCAAATTAAACTGGGCTCTACATCTTTTCATTTTTCTATCTATCATACTCTGAGGGTGGAATGTTTTTTGAAAGCTTCATTGTCACGATCCCTTAATTGTTCACTTTGATGTTTTGTTGTCTGTATCCCAAACCGACCTGTGAATTTTCCCTCCTCAAGTTTTGCGTCCTCCATTTGTTCATAGATTTTTAGATACCTTTGGAGTCATTTTGTTTCAATTGGTGTATCTACTTATGCCTATCTATCTTGTAGCTCGGGATTATCATTTTGTCTCTCTGTAGTCAATTTCACTCAATACACGATAGAATTCAATGCCAGAAACTGAGAATAAGCGTCATCAAACACGTATTAATTCCTTATATGGAAGTTCAGTTTCACGCTTCTCGTGACGCGTCATTGGCAACATTGGACGCGACGCGCAAGCTTGACTTCGAGCAACCTTCCACTGGACTCTAATCATGGATCATTTTCCTACAAACTGGGGTCGTCCTGTAAGTACTCGACCGAATGAATCTTGACATTGGGAGATTTCCTAAGATTTATTGCAGCGCAGTGATGCTGTAGACCACTACAACACGTACCCCATTCACAGCAGGCCGTTTAATGGACAACCGGTGGATAAGTTTAAAGAAAGTTCACAGCGTACTCTGTACGTACAATTCATTGACCTGTGGAATCTTGTTGAAGCTTACAATCTGGTGGCATAGGCAACCAATTGTGACGGGTACGAGTGTTCTCGCGATTAAATACAAAGATGGGATTATGATGGCTGCAGACAATCTTGGTACGTTGAGCTTACCTATCTATTCTCGCCAAGGGTCATACTGAAATTATGTATTGTAGCATCGTATGGCTCACTTGCGCGATTCAAGGACATACAGCGTCTACACCCCGTAGGATCCTATACCGTTCTTGCAGCGAGTGGCGACATGTCGGACTTCCAGTACATCCAGCAAACTTTAGACGACCTTCTCATTGAGGAAGAGACCACGAAGGATGATGGGCACAAGCTTGGTCCTGCTGAGATACACGAGTACCTCAGTCAAGTAATGTACAGAAGACGCTCAAAGTTTGACCCACTCTGGAATGCAATCCTCGTTGGAGGATTTAAGGACGGACAAAGGTTCCTCGCGTATGTTGACCTTCTTGGTGTAACGTACAGTGCTTCGACTATTGCAACCGGATTTGGTGCCCATATTGCCCTGCCTCTCATGCGAAGTGCAGTAGAGGGACGAGAAGACACGTTAACGGAGGACGATGCGCGTGCGCTCTTGGAGCAGTGTATGAAAGTCCTGTTCTACAGAGATGCGAGAAGCTTGAACAAGGTATGCTTCAGCTCTAGCCAAGCTATAAAGTATTAACTGATACGTACCATTCTAGTATCAAATTGCAACCATCACAGCAGATGGTCCACGCATTTCTGAGTCCAAATCTGCACAGACTGAGTGGGCATTCGCGGAGGGCATTCGGGGGTATGGTGCGCAAACGCAATGAAAATCTGATACAAGTATTATTGTCTTTGTTTTCCCTATTGCTACAATGTACTTTCCGTGTTGACGTACACTTTCCGACCAATTCGCCAATTACTTGCGAGGTACGCGTCAGTGGCACGTGACCCATTACAATATGGAACAACTCACCAATACCTTTGTGTCTGGTATGGTAACCAAATGTCAAGTCGAACGATTGAACTAATGGCTTGGCATTTCAACTGACAAATCGAAAGGCCTCATGATGGCTTTATGACTCACAACGCGCAGTAATTGGATTATTTTATCAATGGCAACGTCAACTCTGAGACGCGACTTCTCCCGCCCTCGAACCCGCACTAATCCGATTTGTTGTAAGACCCTTTTGTCTGACAGTAGCTTGACCGCACGATTGATGCAAGTCGGGCTGTTGCCCGAAGGGATATTCGAAAACGGTGATTGGTCTTTCTGGGGATTTTATGGATTATTCGTATAAAAGCAAGACTTGAACGTCGTACTCAGCCAGCATTCTGTGCTACAATATTTGCTCGTCTCTTAAGAACTTACTCCCGACTTTTTCACTTGCTGCTACTGTTATTGACCATGACTGTCAAGATCTACGGAGCTGTCCAGGCTGAATGCACACAGCGCATCGTAATGGTGTGCTACGAGCTTAACATCCCATTCGAGCTCGTCTTTGTCGATCTTCCCCACTTCGAGCACAAGAAACCCGAATGGATCAACAATATGCAGCCGTTCGGACAGATTCCTGTTCTTGTCAGTACTCCTTTCATTTCCCTCTACGCCTTTCCTACCCGATCGTCCTTAGTATCCCGAGCGCCGTACTAACTAAGACGAATTTTAATCTTGCAACAGGAGGACGAAGATGGCTTCCGCATGCACGAGAGTCGTGCCATCTGCCGTTACCTCACAGAGAAGTTCGGCGATGGAAAGCTCCTCCCGCGTGAACTCAAGGAACGCGGAAAGTTCGAACAAGCCGCCTCTGTCGAACAAGGTTACTTCAACACACCTGCACACATCATTGTCAGGGAGAGACTCTTCAAGAGGTTAGTTAATCCCTATCTTTCTCATTTCATCTTCATCAGTATTACTTTCAATCTTCATTTCATTTTAATGTTGACGCTCTGGTTTGGTTTGATTTTTTTAGTGTGATGAAGCTCCCAATCGACGAGGAACAAGCTAACGAGGCTGAGAAGACGTTAAGGTCAAATTTGCAAGGTTATGAACGGACTTTGAGCAAGCAGAAGTATCTTGCTGGGGATGTGAGACATCCTTTTTCAACTCTTTTTCCTTTTCAAAGACGAAAGTTTGTAATCATTTGATGATCGGATCAACAGGAACTAACGCTCGCAGACCTCTTCCACCTCCCCATCGGAACTATAATCGGGAAAGTCGGCATCGATGCTCTGACTTCTCAGGATACACCTAACGTTGCGAGGTACATTCGTCATTTCCATTTCGCCATCTAACCTTTCATGCACTTTTGTATAATTACTGATGATATTTTCTTTGATATAATGCGGAATGTGGAACAGATGGTGGAACGAAATATTCTCCAGACCATCTTGGCAAGCCGTTCTTGCCGACCTGGAGAAGGCTGGACCGTTCAAATTTGATTGAACGTAAACTTTCGATGCTCAAGTGTTAGGTTTACCAATGATATCAACCTGCACAGTGCACTGTATATACGTAATATATCCCCACTCAGGAATTCATAATACAGTTATAAATGGTTCTGTTGGTCGTTAAACGGCCGTTCAACTGACGCAGTTTGCATTTTCAATGAACCAAATGTGGTTGCCGCGCAAAGACCTTATTTATCACCTTGATAAAGCCTATATTCATGATAGCACCAAAATCATTGAGTACTGTATCCCATCTTCTGGTCACCTAAGCTCAGCAAAAAATAGAACCTCATCAGATTCGTGTATTGAAACAACGTATATTGCACCAAGCATAAACAGTTACACCTAAAAAGAGTGCTGAGACAAGGACGGATTGTTCAGATAAGCAGACGTCATTGAGGAATTAGTAGAGGGACAATTGGATACAGTTGCGTTTGAGCATGAAGGTCCTGTGCTAGAGATGGAAGTCCGTAACAGTCATAACAAGTAGTTGCCCCACTGCGGAGTCGGAATCGGAAGCACAAAGAAGTGAATTCAAATTCAAATAATAAAGCATAAAAATAAAAATAAAACGTAGATCTCAGCAAATGATACAAATTAAAAGATGTAAAACCGATCACTAACGTTTGAATATTCTCAATACAACAGTTTTTGCACAGAATTCGACCACATCCGGGTAAAGGAGCCGAGTCGTCTGTGATCTTTGTATGGGTAGTCGAATCGTCTTCGGCACCGACAACAGTCCGTTCGTCGTCTTCCACGATATCGCTATGCCTGCGTCGCCGCGCGGTTTCGGTGTGATGCGTCTGGGCGTCTGAGCGGGTGCGTTGTTTCGGCGTTTCATCTAGATGAAATTCTTGAGGTAAGGGTCGGCATTCTGCTGGCCCCGAAGGAGTACCCGGGGGTGAGGGAGAGAAAGAGAGAAGAGGCGTCGGAGGATGGGAAGGCGGGATGGACGTGCACGTCCGTGAACAGATCGTGCAGCTCGTGGCTCGGCACCTATAAAACGTTCTTAGAAAGGTCATAGCCACTACTTATCAGAGTATAAAATACTTACCTCGGACAAACGATGTACTGGGTCTGCTTCGGACCAGCACCAGCATGAGTGCCGAGTGCACGATGGCAAGAGACGCAGGAGAGATCAGAAGTGTCGGGAGCCGGGAAGACAAACGCGTCGGAAGCCAAGACCGGAGGCGAGGTGCGTGCTATCGTGCATGTCGAATCTGACCCCGAGGTTGCACTCGACGCTCGTGAGATCCTGCGTCTCTTGTTTGCTCGCCTCGCCATGCGGGATGATGGTGGACGGGAGAAGGAGGGGACGCGTCCCTGTGCTGGTGAGTGGCTAGTGGCTAGTGGCCTCACGCAAAGAATCGGCTCGGCGCGTGCGTGGATTTGGTTAATTTAGTGCCTCACGTGCTCATGACGCGAGACGCGTCGGACTATTTTCACTCCGATTTTCTTTGTCCCTTTTGTCATCCTGCTTTGTCCATTTAATACTCCTTGCACCTCGGCTTGCTCATTGTCGACCCTTGAGGTGAGTTTCAATACACTGACAACTTGTTTTCATAGGCGGACTGTGGCATCTACTGTACTATTCTGGGATACCATATGTTGCCATCACTTCCTCAGCGGACAGGTCATCCTTCCTCTCACGTCTCCGTGACCAGATATGTGTGGTGCAGATCCCCAAAGTACCCAAGAGCCTGAAACAATAGATGACCCGAAGAGTCCGCGTTTATTACTTTTAATAATACAGAACCACAACTCGGGCAACCGCCTATGACTGCTTCAGCTTCTGCGATGCGTAGAAGGCGTCCATCTCTACTTTCATCTCCGCCTGGACTACTTTCCACGTCTCACGCGATGATATGTCGGCCCACCACCGAGCGACATTCGGCGTCGCTGTAAGTCCCTTGAAACCCAATTCTGTTACGAGGTCTCCGTATGGCAGGTGGATAAGGTCTGCGAGCGTAAGTTCCTAATTACAGCATTTAATACGAAGTCTCAGTCCATTAGGAAGGGATATGGACGCACGTCTCCAGCAAGATACTTCTGTTTACTCAAAATGCGCTCGTATCCCTTCAATTTCTCTTCGAGTATAGAAGCATACTCGGCAGCACGTTCCTCAGACCCTTGCAAGCCTTTCAGACTGTTTTAATGAATGCTGATTAACACCAGCTTTTAAAAGGCAAGCACAGAGCACTCACGGCTTATAATATTTCTCTATAGACATTCCCGAAACATAAAAGTAGAAGTCATTGTTCTCGATTGACATCGCCTGCTCGAACAAAGCGAGCTTCCTCGGTTCTTTCGGTATGAGACTGCTATCTGGCGCATATTTCGCAATCAAGTACCGCGCGATTGCTCGGCCTTCGAAAAGCTGGAATCCATCGTCTTCGATCTACTCGTAGACATAATTCGATTAATAATTGGTCTTGACCTCTTCGTGTGTAGGAATAAGAACGGACGTACAAGTATCGGAATCTGGCCGAAAGGCTGCTTGGTGGCGAGGAATTCTTCCTTCTTGAGATCGTTAAAGAAATCGACTGGTATCAGCTCATATGGGACGCCTATCTCCCTAAGGGCTACCGTGACCATCCGGGTACATGTTGAGGAGTAGAGACCAACAAGCTTCACAACCATGATTTCCAGCCAAAACGAGGCACGGTTCACTATTTGATCGCTGTGTAGGACGGTGCTAAAAGATAGGGAACTGATGACAGCTTGAGACTCGTCTTAAATACTTCCACTGTGCGTACGATCAAAACTTCTCGACCTCCCTTTCTTTCTCTAATTCTAGAAATAATTGCTGTGATGGGGAAATTTATAAGGCTACTACTTTGTCATGATCCTGGGCGCCCTACTTTACTCCTTTTGCAGACAGCCGTCACCCACTGCGATGGCATACGCAGCATCACATGCATAGTTTGATCAACTTCGCAATACAAAGTCTAAGGATGAAGTCATGTGGAAAGTGTATCATTGATATACATTGGTCTTCTCGATCAAAGAAAGAAGATGAACCCTGAGTCGCCAAGGTCTTATAGCATCCGATTTCGCACTGCGAGATTTAAATCCACTATTCACCACTTGAGTCGTTGTAGGAGGCTTACTGAACTCAAGTTACAGTGCCAAAGCAATATACAAGGTGGGAAGGCAGGTTGCAGGCAGGAGCCCAAATGGGTTGCTTTTCGCCCAGAAATTTGAAGTTAATAAATGAATATATCTAAAAAAGATTGAATACTAAAAAACAATACTTGATTTTTATATATTATTATATGGTACAATGTAGTAGTAGATTGCTATATGGATAACTGTAAATGTTATTGTCTTATAAGCGCCTAAACAGATATGCAAGTAATTCTTTAATAGAGTTTTGTTAGTATTAATTGTAGTTGATTAATATATTAGGGTCATACAATATACTCATATATCTACTAATAGTGTATGCAGACATCTACAGGCCAAATGTCTTCCCGTATCCTGCACTAGAGCGCCTGTGGAGACGCCTTGAAATCAATGCACAGGAAGAAGTCGATTTTTAGACTTCAATAGAAACTATTGCTTGTAGCCGTGTCGCCTCTTAAAGTAAGCGCCTTGAGATTTTGTCGCCTTGCAACTACCTCACTCGTTAAAAATCAACCTGCTCCAGCCTATAATGGCGTGCATCGTTGAGGTCCAAGTATCCCTCCATCCCACTTCTCAATATCCGTGACTAGTCATATCAAGGAGGCTCGACTTCATATGCCTTTTTCTTCGTCTTTCCTCATATACAATCCTGCCTTTCCGTTAGATGGAATAGAGCAGACAGAAGAGACTATAGATGAAAATGACGGATCCATCTACGAGCTCTGCTCGCAGCAGTCTTCATCAAACGACACTGCCTCCAACTTAACTGGCTCTGGTAGAATGCTCGGACGACTCTACTCGTATTTAGGACGTGCTCTTGAGCGTACTATTGGCCGCCTCGCACATCAAAGTGGATTCGGTCCTAAGGCAGTTGCCTCCCGAATTAAGCACGTGGAGTTCGAGGGAATAAGGGTCTCAGAAGGCGATGGACTAGATAAGGAGGGTCACATCCGACGAGTCATGCAATGGACTGTGAAGGACGGAAGCGAAGCAAAGCTTCGTACCGACTGTGAGAAACTCGCGAAATATGCCACGTGAGTGCTGGCGTCAAGCGAGCCAAACTATTACTCACTCAGAAAGAATTAATCCTCTTCGCCGTGGCAGTGCAGATATATGGGACACGAGATTTGAAGCGTTGGTTCAGATCATTCAGATAGTTACAGCCGAGCCACGATTACGCTCCTTCTTCAATACACCGTCAATCCTTCTGGCTTTGAAGAACGTCACACATTCATCATACATGTCTGGTCATGGATCAGCAGACCGAGAAGATGAACTCAAGGGACATGAACGCACAAAGTACCTTGCAAAGCAAGCGCTGCTTGCCATTGAGGACAACCCTTTGAATGACGTCATTGAAGATTTTCTGCAAATATTATTTATACATGAAGACTCTCAAGTGCTCGAGCACATTGGGTACAAGAACGTCATAACAAAGCTTCTTGAATACCGCCAGTAAGCTGCGTCTCCCTTACATGATTAACGCGAATGAAACTGAAATCCTATATTTGCTAGCAACCCTCGTTATTCATTCATAGCTAGATTTCTCAAAATCCGTGTCTTGGAGTTTGCAAGCAACGTCTCAGCTTCCTCACAATCTCAGTTTGAACAGTATAGGCAGAATGAAGGTCTTGATAGGGCTATTACATTACAACGCGTGGTTTTGGAGCTTCTTCCTGAAGACTGCCTGTATTGTTCCATGTTTCAGAACAATATTACACCCTCCATGAGAACACGATGTATGCGTCATGGAAGGATAGACGACCTTGAGGAGGAGATTAATCCGGACTTGGCCACTCTCGATCTTCGCCCTGAACGCCATCCTGACCGTTCCGCATCTCTTAGAAACCTATCAGCTGGTCTGAGAAAGCGATACGAACACTATGGAAGAACGGAAGACCTTGAGGAATCCATTGAATTGGCCCGAGCTGCTCTCAAACGCCACCCCGAATATCATCCTGATCGGTCTATCACTCTCTACTACCTTGCAACTTCTCTGTCATTACGACACTTACAGTACAGAAGGATGGAAGACCTCGGGGAGATGATTGCGTTGGCCCGAGCCGCCCGCGAGCTTCACCCCAAAGGCCATTGCTATGGTTCTATCTCCCTCGACTACCTTGCTAATAGTCTGAGAATACCACACATGCT
This sequence comes from Fomitiporia mediterranea MF3/22, assembly GCF_000271605.1. Classification (NCBI taxonomy): domain Eukaryota; kingdom Fungi; phylum Basidiomycota; class Agaricomycetes; order Hymenochaetales; family Hymenochaetaceae; genus Fomitiporia; species Fomitiporia mediterranea. The sequence continues at coordinate 1,544,940 of NW_006760394.1, read as the reverse complement.
GCAAGGAAAGATTCAAGATTTTGAGGAGATGGCCAGGTTGATCCGAGGCGCCCTCGAACTTCGATCTGACGGCCACCTTAATTCTTTCACCATTCTGATCGAACTATCAACTTTTCTGGACATGCGATACGTGCAGCATGTAAGGATGGAAGACATTGAGGCAGCGACTGAGTTGGATCGACCTACCCTTGAGGTCTGGCCCCAAGGCCATCCTGATTGCTCCACTTCTCTAATCAATCTTCCACCATCTCTGCAAATGCCCCATGTGCAATATGGAAGGATGGGGGACCTTGAGGAGATGAGCGAGCTAGGCCGTGCTTCTACTGAGCTTTTCTCCAAGGAACATCCTGGTCGTTTCACCTGCATAACCATTGTATCATTCCCTCTGAGGATTCGATATGTGCAGTGCAAAAAGATGGAAGACTTTCGGTTTGAAGAATCAATTGGGTTGGGCCGTACCACCCTCGAGCTTCGCACAGAGGGGCTTCTTGACTGTTACATGTCTCCAACTGTTCTATCAGCTGCCCCGAAAACGCAACGCCTAGTACATCATGGAGGGACGGAAAGCCTTGACAAGGCCATTGAGTTTGACCAAACAAACCTCAAAATCTTCCCCAAAGGTCACCCTAGTCGTTCCACTTCTCTTTTCAATCTTGCAGCTTTCTTTGGGACGCAATACATGCTGTACATAGGAATGAACGCCTCCCTAACTATTCTATCAGCTCCTGTGGAAATGCAATATATGCAACATGGAAGAGAGGAAACTCTTTAGGAGGGGATTGAATTGGACCAAGTAGTCCTCCAGCTTTGCTCCAGCAATCCTGATTGTCTCACTCATCAGGAAAAAGTCTTAAGGCTTATATTAGCTTAAAAACATATAAATTATATAAATTTTCTAAAAAATATAAAAGACCATATATCCAACCTCTCAAAATGAGAAAATCATAAAAAGCTATATAAAACACAAAAAGGTATGTATGTATTGTCAATATGAATAAGGTTTATAAGTGTTGACAATATGTAAACAAACTTATATCCAACCTCCTAAAATGAAAAGATATTAAAAGAACTCTGTATTTTGACAAGAGTAATATAGTTTTATAATGTATACAATCTAATGTAAAGCTTTAAAAGTACTTTGTATATTGTTAGACATTATTATACTTTATAAGAGCTTTACAAGACTTCAAAATTGTTATAATATTTTACAATCTAGATATTTATTTATTTCTCTCTTTTTCCTCTTATAATTAAGTATTTACATTTTAATACACTTGTATTGATTTATTTCTATGACATTTCATTCTAATAATACTGTACTTGTGAAACAATCATGTAGACATGGAAATAAATAAGAGAGAAAGAAAGGAAAGGAGTGTCCAGTTGTGGAGAATCATGTATAACAAAAAAAATCGAAAACATGTCACTAGAGTACAGTATTTATCAGACCAGTCATGGAGAACCATTAAGAAATCGTCCCTACAGTTGGTCAAGAGTCAAGTCAATACTATTCATTGGTAGGAATGAAATAAGGACGTACCATGAAGTGAACCTTGCTGGACTCAATGTGTGACAGTAGATTCACCTTCTAGTACTTTATTAGACATCCAATGTATCTGAGGAAAAATGAAAACTTACTAGAATGTGTCTTCATTGTACTGTGAGTCCTCTTGTGTCTGAGAGGATGCTACTTGGGCTTCAACAGCCTGTTCTTCTGCTTGGGCTTTCCAGGCCTTCAAAATGGCTGTAAACAACATCATCTTGTCCTTATTAGACTCCTTATCAGACTCAGACTTGTTGGTAAAACTAAAGATATTAGATTGTGTTCTGGATTAGGAAATCCCCAATTGCCTTATGTAGAATTACTACACTTGGAATGTCTCAGACTATCAGACTTCACTATGTAGTATATAAGGTAGACACTTGCTTAATGTCTCAATAAGAGAGAGTACTTGGAGCACTCCTACTATGCTTGTTAAAAGGTTATAAGCCTTGGTGCCTATTGAATGCCCTTACACACTTGCTCTTACAGAATGCCTTTGCCTCCTGCTAGACCACCAAGCCCAAGACCTCCCTCTCCCCCCAAACCTATTACAATGTTGTCTATAATACATACCTTTGTTAATGCTACAATGAAGGACTCTGATGTTATGAAGTTCTTTAAGGGAATGGAAAAGTTGGCTAGTGTAAAGGGATACAAGATATGGTGCTTGTACATACACAGTACACTTGCTGCCATGATACTCTTAGACCATCTAGAGCATGATCCCCCTTCCTCCAATGATGCTAGCATATGTACAGGTAATGTTTTGTATTACTATATAACGAAAACAATAACTAATACAATTTATGTGAACTTCACAATACATATGAGTATTAGAAGTCTTATGAAGGCACTTTCTAAACAATACAACGTTCAAACAACAATGACACATACTGTAGACATATCTACATTGTTTACAGTAAAAGGGTATGTATTACAGCTTGATAAGACGTTAGACAACATTGAACAAATTTACAGGTAGTTGTCTGTACATAATAAAGCCCCTAATAATAATACATACATCTCAGCAATTAACCTTACTACTCCTTGTAAGTATAGATAGGTAGTAACAATGCTAGACAGACAGATTACCTATTATAATCAACTACTAATGGTTACAGTGGCTCAGAAAGACATTCTGACACCAGCTAAGTTGATACACAAATTACAAAACACATATACTAAGTATCATTCTTAGTACTCTCAAACGAAACAAGATACTGAATAAGACAGCCTACAAACAAAAGACAAAAGTGTAGCTAAAGGCAAAACAAAGCCTTATAATAAAGTTAAATGCTACAACTGTAATAAGTACAGGCATATGTTAAAAGACTGCTGAAACCCTCCAACAAGTAAAACAATGGAAGCTTGAAAGAAAAAGTATAAGTAAACAGTTACTACTTCTACTATGGCTACTATACTGTCTCAACCTGTAATTAATGTAGCAGTATTTATTGGAGACAATAACAAAACAGTATTCATTGAAAACATTAATGAAACACTAATGCTAGAGTCTACAATCACAGAAGCCTTAGTATTAAGTTCCAACAGCTTACCTGTTCAATCTGCTCTATCTGCTGAATCTACTCTATCTACTGAATCTAACGTATTTTCAGTATTCAAAGTATAAGAGGATAGTGTCATACAAGTAGACAACTTTATGAACTCATTTGACAATATGAAAGAAGTCATTAAGGAGTTCAATTATGATCCAAACGTATGTATCAACACAATACATTATAATGATACTGAACTAATACATTGTATTAATATATTAGACTCTGGTGCAAATGTACACACTACTCTATACTTGTTCTGTCTTATGAACATTCAGAACTCAACCCTAATAAATGTTACAATTACAAATAAATTGTCATTCACACTTAGCAAAAGTAGAGTAATAACATTTAACATAAAACTACAAGATGAAGCTAATGAGTATACTAAGGTAAATACGATTTTACTACAAAACATATACTATCATCCTAATCTGAACTTCACACTTGTTAGTAAAGCACTATTATGTAAAGCAGAATATGTTTTAACAAAAACAAATAATGAATGTATTATTTATTCTCCTGCTCATACAAAGATTAGTGAAATACATGTATGAAATAACTTGTATATGATAGTTTCTTATCATAATAAACAATCTATTAACACAATCACTATTGTTGATTTACATTGATGAATGAGTCATGTTAATTTCAATTACTTGCACAAACTCATACAAGAGTATTCTGAGATTATAAGTCAAAGGATAACAGACAATAAAAATGTACAGTGTACAGATTGTATCAAAGCAAACATACAACACAATGAAATACCAAAAATACGAACAACACCTCTTGCACAATCTTATAGAGATCATCTCCATATTAATATTTAGGGACCTGCCCTAGTACAAGCTTACAGTAAGTACAAATATCTTTTTACTATTGTAGATGATGCTACACAATGAGCAACTATGCTACCTATGTAGTATAAAAGCAATGCTTTTACTGAATATGTAAAGCATACAACAAGACTCTTTACACAGTATAGTATAAGAGTTAAAACTCTCTAAAGTGATAACAATACAGTGTTCCTAAGTAAAGACTTCACTATGTACATTGAAAGTCAAGGAACAATATGTAGATTAACAGTGCACAATACACTATAGCAGAACAGAGTTGTAGAACGTATGTATAAGACTATCTTTAATGGCATATGTATGTGTCTGTTATTAGCAAAGTTACCTATAAAATTCTGGGTATATACAGTACAATATCAAACGTTTATTCATAACAGAACACTAAGAGTTACTATTAATTTTGTAACACTATATTACAAACAGTATAACGAACATTATCAAATAGATAATATATAAGAATTCAGTGTATATTGTATTATACAGAATGAACAAATGTATAAACTACAACCTAGAGGCCAACACACACAATGGCTAGGTTATGATAACAACAGTAAAGGTCACTTAGTGTGTCATGATAATAAAATTACTGTCAAACACAACATACAATT
>NW_006760394.1:1518016-1539993 GCF_000271605.1 Fomitiporia mediterranea MF3/22 | reverse complement strand
ATAAGAGTTAAAACTCTCTAAAGTGATAACAATACAGTGTTCCTAAGTAAAGACTTCACTATGTACATTGAAAGTCAAGGAACAATATGTAGATTAACAGTGCACAATACACTATAGCAGAACAGAGTTGTAGAACGTATGTATAAGACTATCTTTAATGGCATATGTATGTGTCTGTTATTAGCAAAGTTACCTATAAAATTCTGGGTATATACAGTACAATATCAAACGTTTATTCATAACAGAACACTAAGAGTTACTATTAATTTTGTAACACTATATTACAAACAGTATAACGAACATTATCAAATAGATAATATATAAGAATTCAGTGTATATTGTATTATACAGAATGAACAAATGTATAAACTACAACCTAGAGGCCAACACACACAATGGCTAGGTTATGATAACAACAGTAAAGGTCACTTAGTGTGTCATGATAATAAAATTACTGTCAAACACAACATACAATTCATAGACAAACCAATGTCTAGGATTGAAGGGGAGAATAATTATAACAATAATACATCAAATGATGAAACTCTTCCTAATAACAATAATAAAGATAAAGAACCTGTCATACAATGCTCTACACAAGAGTAAAGACTGGTTAAACAAACTATAGGTTTAAATTACAAAGACAATATAAACCTAGCTAAGTATCTAACAGAATTTAACAAATTCCTTAACAAAGTCTATAATGATCCATTAATGTATTACAATGCTATAACATGTATAGACAAAGAACAGTAGATCAAAGCTATGAAGGATGAAATACAGTCACTTCAACAATGAAATGTATGGATATATACTATCCCCCCTATGAATACAAATGTAATTGGAACGAAATTTGTCTATAAAATCAAAAGACTAGCTAACAGCTGAATAGACAAATACAAAGCACAATTTGTAGTGTAAGGATACACTCAAAAGAATGGAATAGACTTTTATTCTAACAACTTATTTGCTCCAGTAACAAAACTATCAACAGTACAATTATTGTTATCTTGGGCAGCATCTAAGAATTACAAAATACATTAGATAGATGTAAAATCTGCATATCTTTACAGAGAATTAAATGAGGACAAACTCATTTATGTGAAACCACTGTCAGGCAGGCTACTTACAGATATTAAACCTGGACAGGTGTTACACTTAAATAAAGTGTTATACAGATTGAAACAAGTAGGTAGACAATGGTACAAGAAGATTACCAAACTACTGCTCAAGATCAGATTAGAACAAGCTAATTACAATCATGCTGTATTTTACAAGAAACAAAATAATAAAACGATTCTTGTAACATTTATACACATTGACAATATTATGATTATTAGCAAAACTATTGCTATAATAACAGTATTTAAACATGTATTAAGACAACACATTACATTTACTAACAGTAACAAAATACATTAGTTACTTGGTATTGAAATAAGCCAAGATAGACCTCAACAAACAATTAGCTTACAGCAAAAGCATTATATTGAAAGTATAATCAAGTGTTACCACTTCGAAAACGAAAAGGCACTATGAACACCTATTACTCCTGGAATAGATCTATCTAACAATACAAACAATACATACAATACAAACGAAAGTAATAATGAAACAATGCCATACATAAATATGGTAGAATCATTAAGATATGTTACAGACTGTACACAGCTAGACATATCCTATATTACTGGGCAATTAGTGTGCTACTTACAAAAGCCCCAAATGCATCACTACAAAGTAGTGAAACATTGCTTTGTGTATTTAAAATATACAATGAATTGTTGGCTTCAACTTGGAAGCATGAACACCTTAAAACTATGAGGCTATTGTGATGCAGACAGACGAATGATGGAAGGACATAAAGTAATAAATGGTTACATTTTTCAATTAGCTAAATCAACCATATCTTGGTCAAGCAAACAGTAAAACCTGGTACTACTATCTGTTTACAAAGTAGAGTTGCAAGTACTAGTGTATACTACTTAAGAAGCTATTTGGCTCAAACGATTTGCTGAAGAAGTACTGTAGACTGAATTGGCACTTATTACAATTTATTACAATAATCAAGGTGTAATAAAGACTGTAAAGTCTGACAAAATAATGTACAATACTTGTACTAAACATCTTGATTTACAAAAAGACTTTGTACAATGTTACATTCAAAACAAATACATTAATGTATACTATGTTCAATCACAGAACCAATTAGCAGACATCCTTACAAAGGCTCTCCACATCCTGCAGATCAAGCATCTAAACAAACTATTAGGCATACAGTCTTAGTTCTTAATTAATGCTTGAAGGGGAGTATTAGATTGTGTTCTGGATTAGGAAATCCCTAATTACCTTATGTAGAATTACTACACTTGGAATGTCTCAGACTATCAGACTTTACTATGTAGTATATAAGGTAGACACTTGCTTGATGTCTCAATAAGAGAGAGTACTTAGAGTACTCCTACTATGCTTGTTAAAAAAAGACTTGCCTTACATAACATAGATAGACATTAGTAGCTGTAGTATTAATAAAAAGAAGAAGAACTTATATATCTCACCAAGTGAGTGTATCCTAGACCCATGGATCCTTATAGTCCTTAAGAATTCAGATAATACTATAATAAAATTTTTTGTAATTAAAATCTTTGTTGACTTTACTAAAGACCTTAAGCCTAGAAATATAAAAGCAAGCCTATAATGTATTAGCATTATGCTATAAGCTTTGTTAGATTGTATCACTATTATAGACTATGTACTTACCTGTACACAACAATATACTATTATTTCCAGGGAGACATTCTTGATCCCTGCAATTTGTACACTGTTTGCCTGTGTTGCCTTACCTTTACTTCCAGGCTTGGCTGTCAAGGAACTCAGCCTGGTAAATATATGGTAGAGGATCTACAAACATTAATCAGTATTCAATAATCATTAGTGTTGATAAAGTGTAGGGGAGGAAGGATTGGCAAACAAAATGAGATCATTCTCACAGTATAGAAGAGCAGTCATAAATACTATGAGTGATTCAAGCTTGTTAGCAGGTAGTAGTTTGAGTACAGATGGTTGTAAAGTAGGGTTTGAGTTAGGAAACATGTTGAGTGACTCTGATAGAATAGAATGTGTGCCAGACTTGTAGTTGGACAGTAATAATGTAAAGAGCATCCATACAGAGAGTATAATGAGTTTCTCACCCTGACAAGGTAATACTCACAGAATAACCCTTACTTAATGTCTTGAGGATTGAACAAATTAATATTGTATAAGAATACAGGTAGAAGCCTCTATAATATCTTATATTTGTTTGTATGTACATTGTCCTTGAAACTACACAAATACAAGTATTAGTTTGTTTTTTTGTTTGACTTTGTCTGTTGGTTTTTACTTATCTTTCTTCTTTACTGTGTTTGTACAAAATAGCTATTAACACAATTATTAGTAAGAGGTGTAGGTGATTAATACCTTGATTTGACTTGTTCTTCAAGTTGTCAATTGGTGGTGAGAGACAGTCATCCTCAAGTATGTAGTTGTAGGCCTTAAGCTTAATACTTACTGTGTTATTACTCCTACCTTGTTCTGCCTGTCTGTTAAGCTAAAAAAAAGGTATTAGTAGTATAGTTAGGTACAGAATACAGAGGATGATAAATAGCTAATACATAGAATCTGGACTTATGTCTTGCCATAATTTGGTGGCCTCTGTATCTTTAAGCTCTAGGATGTAGAGTATTTTGTTAGAAAGGAGGGCAAGAATACTCTTATACACTTTTACAAGTATATCCTTCTTGTTTGTACTAATGATACAGAATTGTTAGTAATTACAAGAGGAACACACATATAATCACACTTACTACTTTGTAACAATCTATTCAGTATATTACTTTTCTTCTACTTTGTATCCTCTGTCACCCTTGTGTAGGGTCTTGTAAATCTTGAGGGTTTTAACAGTCATACTTACATTCATTACCTAATGAATGTTGACCCAAAGGTCAACATTCCTCTTAATGAATTGTGTAAGCTAGAGGATTCAGTTACATGTAGAGTCTGTAGACATGTACTTAGATAAAGAAACAGAGCAAAACTAATACATACAAGATAGGAAAATAAAAAAGTGTATATAACCTACCTTTTATACTTTAAACAACCTGTCTTTGTCACTAGGTCACCTTCTACAAGCCTTTACTACCTTGTAGACAGGTTGTCACTAGTTAGTAGAGACACATTACTTGTCTCTAAGGTTAGGGCTGGACCCTGGTTGAGAGGAGGCATGGTAGGTAATAAGGCTTACTAAGACAGTTAAGAGTGTTAAGAACAGACTAGTATCTTTGTACTTGTGTTACTAAAGATACAGATGGATTAAGACAGGAGAACAAAGTGGGAGAGGACAGTAAGTAGGCTGTAACAACATATAAGGGAGTAACTAATGTACATTCAGAGTAGGAGTAGATAAGTGTGTAAGTACAAAGTAGATAGTAAAGGGATGTTCAAGTATAAAATGAAGAGAATAAAGAGTAGAAGTTTGTTAGAAGTTAATAATAAGAGCTCAAGGTTCTTATATTGTTGTAGGAGGAGATAAGGGCAGAGGATTTGAGGGAATACAGTAGGGTAGAACATTAAGGAGAGTAGGAAATGTTGTAAGAATGTTAAGTACTTAAGTAAGGATATTAAGGACATGAATTAAGAAAGTCTAAAAGAAGCAGTCTATATACTCAAAATAAGAAGAATACTGTCATCTGACTGTATAGACCTAGTCTTACTTGTGTGTCTCTACACATTCAAGTCATTTTAAATCCTTATATTTTTGTTATTACACAACTAAAGGTTTACTTTGTTATTAACTTTGTCATTTATATTTAGAGTATTAACACTCTTATGCTTGAGATTGTTCAACATATTAAAATGCTTACATTTGTCTGTAAAACATGTAGTAAGAAATTCCAGACAAAGAGTAGACTTACTGTCTATCAAAATCATTATAAAGGTGTAGACAATAGTATTAGAAACCTTAAGAACCTTAGAGAGACAAGTAGAAAGAAACAAAAGCTAAGTGAGAAACAATAGTATTCTGATTCTTAGACAAAGCTCACTACTTTCAATATGAATGAGTCCTAAAATACTGTTAATAAGGATAATACAGTCCTTACTTTGTTTAATAAGCCTTCTACTTTGTTTAATAAGCCTCTTAAACTGTCAGAGAGATTACAATATAAGAAGTAACTACTAAGACAATTTGCTAACCTCTTACTCTCTACTTTGAATTCAGCTGTACTTCTAACTATCTTACTACTATATCTTCTAGAGTTCATACTATCTTAGCTTCATTCTCTATCTCCTCTAGCTTACTCACTAATTCTAGAGATTGTACAAGAATCAAGAAGGAAGCTTTACATGTCTGAACTAAATGAATATAAGTTACTTTGAGAGTATTCAGATCTACTAGACAACACTCCTGACAAAATGCTTGACCTTGAAGATTTCTACAACCTACCTAATCCTACTAGGAATAGTACTCTGACTCAGACATCTTTACTTTCTAAGGCTATTACTAACAAATACACACTATTTAAGAGTATAACTACTTATTTTCTTACTATATAGGCTAATTGTAAAGTGAATGAGAAAATGAATGAGAAACTTGATACTTTAGTACACAAAGTCCTCTTACATCCAGAATTTAAGTTATCAGACTTGTTAGATTACAGCTCTAAGTAAGAAAATACTAGATTTAATAATCTATACTATAATAATGATTACTCTAAGCTGCTTGCTTCAGACAACTAGAAAGAAGGGCTAATCAAACTCAAGCTGCCTCCTAAAGACAACAAGAAACAATCTAAAGGCAAAACAAATGTACTAGTACTTAAAGTTTATAGAATACACTACTAACTACTTCTTACAACTATCTATAATACATTAGACAATCCTAACACTCTACCTTTTCATTATACACTGTACAAGGAGTATTAGAGACTAACAGTATGTATAGTATTAGAGTTACAAAGCAAACTCTCTACTGACTCTTTTATCTTTATCTATCCTATGTTCTAAAAAAGCCTAATTTAGCTCTAAAGTGTGTTTATAGTAAGCTATATTCATTAGACTACTAGCTAGACACTTATGAAGAAATGTAAAGGATTCTTACATAGGATAGTACTGAGAACTTTATCCTTCCTATAGTCCTCTATTCAGACTCAACTCACCTTACAAATTTCAGATCTACTTTACTATAACTATTATATATGTACTTTAAAGGTTAGTCTAAGTACATACATTATAAATCTTTACAGTAGGCTTGCTACTATCTGGTTTTCCATTCAGTATAGTTTGTAATGTAAAAGACATTATACTGTACTCATGTTATTTAAGCTCCCTAAATTAATTCAGGACACATATAACTAGGCTTATGAATGTTCTACCTTAGCTACTCTACTTACATACTTAAAGTACAAATTGTTCTAGGCTGTCTTATCCCTTATCCTTCTACAGCCTAAAATTCTCAAGGTATACACTTCAGGTTTTCTATTTAACTACTCTAATAGTAAATCATACTAGCTCTTCCTAAGGTTCTCTATCTATTTGGTTGACTATCCTAAAAAGCAAGTATTACTCTCTGTCTTCCTGTCTCTATACACTAGTGTCTTTGCCTCAGTTTACACAAGGATGACTGAATATTGTTATAGGATACTCATTACTACTTTGTGTGTTTTAGGCAAATTCTTAAGCCCTACAGACATTATACTAACCAAGTACAACCACTTACTAGGTACTAGAGCCAACTAACAAAGACAAAGTCACAAGTATAAGAATAATACTGTAAGACAAGACAAAATTTCCAGGGCACAGTAATGGATCTTTGAGTTGGGAAGATTAGTAGAATCCTTATAGATAAAAGGTCTACTTAATAACAAGTCCCTTATACTAGTTAACATACATAAACTGTTACTATCCAGGTAATGTTCTTTATTACTAATTTATCTTATTATTACAGAACACTTTTTCTGTACTTTGTAATCACATATTCAATTTCTTCAACCTATTTGTTCCAGACCCTATATACAAGTTTAAGCTAGGTGTCTAGAAGGTAATATTTACCTACCTCTTACACATTCTTTTTGTACAAGACAGTGAGAGTATACTAATACTTAATAGAAGGTAATTATATACTAATTCCCTTCATCTTTCTACAATTTATTACAAAACACTACAGACCTTATTAATTGCCTAACTGTTGTCTAATCAAATATATTCATTATTTTATAAGTATTACTATACTCCTACTTTCAGAATGGATACAATCTAGCAATTCTCTAGAAATACAGCTGTAATAAAGCAATTTGTAGCTTGAGATTTCAAGGATATCCTATAGGTAAGTATCTCCCTCTTGACTATTAATGTATATATGTGTTACAATAGGATGTATATTATATTTTACAGTGTGTAATACTGGCTTTCAAGAATCTACTACTAAAGAAGTATAGTAAAACAATTTAAGACCTTTTATTTGACCTAGCAACCTAGCATACACTTGTAAAGCTTTACATTCATACAGATACAACAGTTTGGCTCCTTGAAGAGACAACATTACTAGAATACTAGGTATAATACTTTAAGAAAACAGTATGTGTAGTCTATAATACACACAAACTCTTAAAGAAGATAGCTGCTTAGGGTTACTGTCATACTTCTAAGACTAAGAAGGGAAAGACAAAGTAGCTGGATGAAAAAACAGTAAAGACAGATGCAAATACAAAGAAACTCAACATTAATACACTAAAATTCTATACTCTTAGTACATACACTTTTACTATTTGTCAATTTGGTATGACTGACTCTTACAGCACCCAAATTGTAAGTTTATATGCCTTAACTCACTCTTTATACTTATCTCAATTGTGTATCTTTCAGGGCAAGTCTCAGTATAAAAGACTCAAGCAAATGTATACTAGAACAAATAAACAAGATACTGTGAAGGGAGTATTATAACTAGAAGGTAGGATTTGTAAGATTTGTGATATTCATACTTGGGTCTTGTCTACTAAAGGATCTGGGGATCCTGTCAATCTGAAGGACCTTGAGGCCTACTATAGTATGACAGTATTAACAAAGGACAGTTTCTTTTTATCCTAATAGCTTATAGAAAATGAAAGTAATTCAGCTTTAAAGATGAGCTTTATCCTTATATCCCTATTATTGTGTTCCTTTCTTCACTCTCACATACACAAGCACTGATACTTTACACACTCATATACATGTATCTACTCTAGGATTTCATGCCAGACCTTTACAGGCATCTGCTCAGCTATATTCTCTCTAGACAGGAAGACAAGATGTTCTCCCTAGATAAAATTTACAGTCTTTACATAAGAAAGGACAGATTGTATAAACACAAGGTATTGTGTGTTAACTACACAACATACAATGTTCAGAGAGCCCAGGACTTGTTGAATCTATGTACACATACTAATGTTATACTACTTTCAGGAAAAACAGACAATCTGTTTGTCTATACATGAATTATTAGACTTTTTCATACAGATGTAAGCTATACTAGTCTAGAACACAATTTTGAGGACTTTAAACAGTTAGATTTTGTTTGGGTTTGCTGGTTGAGAGTCTAGGAGAATGTCTCATTTACTGAGAGACATCTCCCTTAATTGTAATTCTATTATTATATTAATTCTAACACTTTTGAATTTGTTGACCCAGATTTAATCATTCATAGTACTTATTTGATCCCTCAATTTTATGAGGGAACTACTGAGACACTCCTCCCACCATCCCTTACCTACTGACCTGAAGAAAATAACAAAGATTACAAATTCTATTTTGTAAACATGTATGTACATTGTTATAACTTTCAAATTTGGAACATATAGAGCTGACTTGTGTTAGTCTAATGTACTATAGCTTTGTAGACTGTAATATGTTTATACACTACTAAGGCAGAGGAATTGGCCACAAGAACACTTAGTCTTTAAATGACCAACTACTGTAAGACTTACTACCAGAACAAGCTAGTAAGACAATCAACAATAGAATAGGAGAAATAGAACAGGAAGATAATATTGAAGACAAGGAACTCAAAAGTAAAGGCAAGGAAAGTGTTAGAGAGGAAGAAAACAAATTAGACAGTTATACAGGTCTGTAGTAAAATTATAGATACAGTATATGAATATAGTAATTTTAAGATTATATACAACAATCTACTAATCAATTCTTAATACAACTAGTAAATTGTAGTAAACAGTATCTTATAAGAATGAAAATACCTAACAATACTGTTCCTCAATCTTGTATTACTGGCTGTAAGCCTACCCTATAGCTTACAACAGTTTCTGTACTGTTCTGTACCTCTCCTAGTACAGAACTACATTTCTGAACCCAGACCTTCTCCCAAGCCTAGACCTTCTTAGTATAGACCTTAGAGTCACACACATTTCCTCTTTTGTCTTTATACTATGTTTCCTTATTGTCTGAGTCACATACTCTTCATTCTTAGAGTGTATACACTCCTCTTTTTATCTTTTACATTGTTTTCCCCTTTAGGTATAAGTTACCTTTGTTTCATTTCTAGTATATATAGTTTCAATCTTTCACCTTTGTTATACTAGTTCTTATTCCTGACTATAATAAAGGTGAGTTCTTGTATATACATAAACCAGTTCTTATTCCTGACTGTAACAAAGATACTTTTGTCCTGTTAGTGTTCTGTATGTGTTAGCAAACTCAGAACTTAATAGAACTTGTTTATAACAGTATTCAGTACTTCCCTAGTACTGTTCTACTTTTTTTTAACATTAACAAAGTAGTCTTTATTGTACTATATGTTAGTAAGGTTCCCCTAACCTTCCTAAATGTCTCCTACTGTTAGTAAGGATCTTCTAGCCTTTCTAAACACTCCCTACTGTTAGTAAGGCTCTCTAGCCTTCCTGAACATACTACTATAGTTTTGAAGCAAGTTTAGCTCTCTTCCTAACTGTATATAACTAGGTCTTGTTTCCCCTAACACTAGGTATCTTTGGAAGCTACTATAGTTACCTCTCTATTAACTAGAGAAGCTGTATTTACTTCCTCTATACTACTATTATCTATAGTAACTCTAAGTTCAGATTTAGTGAGTGGCTCAGACCTCTCAGAACTAGAAAGTAACACTAGTAAGCTACTCACTCTAAACTACTAGAAGGCTATAATGTCCTGTACTACATTTACTAAAGCTTAAGTAGTTTAGAAAAGTGTAACAAAGCCTCTAATACTGACCTTAAGCAACCTAACACTATATACCCTCTAGTTATAAATCTTTACATTTTGTAGGTATGTGTCTGTCAAATCTATCCTTACAACCTGTATAGTTGTAGTTGTAATAGAATGTTTACAGAACAGTAGACTATACTAGTAGTACAAGTATGACTGGCCTAGACTTGAAGGGCTTACACTGGACACATTCTATTAGGAGCTTTAGTACAAAATACTTTCTACAGACTAAGTAGTACAAACCTGGAACAAGTTACTAGTAATGTAGTAAGATGGTTACAACTTCTAGGAATAGTAGCTGTAGGTTACTAGAATCAACTTTAGTCTTCTAGAAGATTAGTGTCTTAATCCTAATAGGCTTTGTGAACTTCTTAAAGCTAACCTACACTTGGATCTCCAGTTTAAGCTTTGTCTTACACTTGTAAATTTGGTTCTAACACATTCTGAGCAGTTTACAATGTATATAGAAAGGTTGTATATAGTAACCTTAGTAAATAGTCAGATCCCTGATCCTACAGATTACCTCTCAACCCTAGAACTGGTCCTGGAAAAAGAAGTAACAGATTGTGTCAGACTCTATAAGTAGTTAGAACATGTGTGTAAACTGGCAGAACAGTTAGAAGTAGACTGTACAAAGGTTTGTAATAGTATAAAAGTGATACTTATAGTAGAATAGGCCTAGAAGAAGGATCAGGAGAAGTAGTGTATAGGAAAGGTTATCCTTATAACAGCTAGTCTAAAGACTACTTTAGAAAGTACTGTAAAGTGTATTAGCTTGTTCTATATAGAGTACTAGTTTCTGATAAAGAACTAGGAATGTTTCTAATACTATAAACCTTTCATAAATTATAGAGAGGACAGTTACCTAATAGATCCACCCAAACTGGAAGACATAGTCCCTATTATAGAAGCATATATTAAGTCTCTATGTCTGAAGCAGAAGTCTACTACTCTCATACAAACAGAGTAGTTTATAGTGTTAGAACCTGTAAGTAGAGACAAATCTGAGTATGTCCTGATTTCTGACTCCCTCCTATTTCCAGACTACTGTATCCTTGTAGAAGACAGTTCTACTCTGATCTGGATCCAACCTATAATTGACTCTAGTTGTTCTACAATTCTAATTAATGAGAAACTAGTGTCCTGAATGTGTCTTAAGTGATTCTTACTTAAGAAACACATTATTATAACTCTAGCAATCAAATTAGTAAAAGAGTCAGGGAAACAGATTACAGAGTAGGTAAAGCTATAGGTGTAGTTAGCAGATTGAAAATGGACATTAAAGATTGTAAAAGTTTATATAGTTAATAACTTGTATAATGAAATGATTCTTAGTACACTCTTTCTCTAGAAGAATTGGATTATTATTAACATAGAAAGTTAGACAGTTATCCTAAAGGATTCTAACTATGATCTGATGAAAGCAGAAATTGCAGAACTGGTTTGTACCCTACAGCCAGCTTGTAAAACCCTAGAGTCTATACTAACTTTGACTATAACTGTCTAAAAGTGTGTAGAAATCCTGGCTAGGTCAGAGAGATTTGAGACATTAGATAGGGAACTAAAGTAATAGTATTAAGACTACTTCCTAGACACTATACTACTAGTTGTAGAGCTTCCTGAAGGTGTTACTCATAAAATACAGTTTAAGGATCCCTCTAAGATAGTAGTTACACAATCTTACACTTGTTTACAAAAATACTAGAAGGCTTAGTACACACTCATTAATTAGTATACCTAGGCAGGTTGTTTGTGTAGGTTAGAAAGTCTATACACATCACCTACATTCCTCATCCTAAAGGCAGATCCTGTAGATCTCCTACAAATAGTATACAATTATTGAGTACTGAACAGTAACATAATCTATGATTGTACCCTACTTCCCTGTATTAATAAGATTATGAACAATACTATCTGAGAATACATATATACTAAGATTGACATGACTAATGTGTTCTTCCAAATGTATGTGAACCTGGAACATATTCTGCTCACTGTGATTAGTACTCTGTTTGAGTTGTACAAATGGACAGTCATACTAATAGGACTATACAATGTACTAGCTACACAATAATAGTAGGTTACAAAGGCACTAGAGTATCTTATTAGGAAAATTTGTTATGTCTACTTGGATAACATTATCATCTGGTTAGAGTCTGAGGCAGAACACATTAGGAATATTAGAAAGGTTATGTAAGTACTCTACAATGAAGGACTCATCTGTTTACAGAAGAAGACTAAGTTATTCTGTACAGAGATTAAGTTTCTTAGACACCTGATTACTGTAAAGGGGACAGAAGCAGATCTAGACAAGGTCAAGCACATTCTACAATGACTACAGCCCTAGAGAGTAAGAGATGTCTGTAAGTTCCTCAGACTGTTGTACTATATTATAGTATACCTTTTATACCTAGTAGAGTATACAGTAGTTCTTTCCCTATTCACAAGCAAGGATTGTAATAAGGTTTTTCTAGAATAGAAACTAGAACATTAGTAGGCCTTTAAAGTTATTAAGTCAATTGTTACTAGTAGGGAGTGTCTCACCTTTGTGAACCATGACTCAGGTGAGTAAATCTACATAACTACAGATATGAGTGACTCTAATTGGAGCAGTTCTTAGTGTCAGATCCTTATGGAAAACTGTAAGACCTGTAGTATTTAAGTCTAAGTAATACAATAGTGTACAGTATAACTACCTGGTACACAAGTAGGAACTCCTTACAATTGTCTGTACACTTAAGAAATAGTGTGTTTACCTCCTTAGAGTACATTTCTATGTCTATACTAATCATTGTACTCTCAAATACTTAGATACACAGTAGGATCTGTCTAGAAGACAAGCCTGATAGATAGAGAACCTCTTCTAGTATAACTACAAGTTATATTACATTAAGGGAGAGGAGAATACAGTTACAGATACACTTTCCTACCACCCAGACTTTGACTCTGACCCAGAAAACAGAAGTCCTACTCAGAAAGCCTTAGGAGGGACAGTTATACAGATCTCTACAGATTCTGATCTTCTTACAACAATTAGGAACAGTTATAATACAGACAAATTCTGCTATAAACTGTGTACTAACCTCAGAAGTATGGAGGGAGCTCAGGAGGATTATGAGCTCCTATACTTAGACAACTAGTTAGTGATTCTGAGCACTAGAAATGTTTGCAAAACCTTGTACTACTTTACACATAATAAACTAGAACATTTTGACACAAACAAAACATACCTTACTCTACACAACTCATACTATTAGCCTAATATGTGTTAGGATCTTGAGTAGAATTACATTCCTGGATACAATGCATGTTAACAGAATAAGAACCCAACTACAAAACCTGTTAGCCTACTATACTTACTTCTAGTCTCAAATGTGTGTTTTGAGAGTATTGTAATTGACTTTGTCAGACTACTACCAGAAGATAGTGGATACAATAGAATAGTGACAATGACAGATAGGCTAGGTGGAGCAGACATCAGAATTGAGCCTTATAGGATGGACATAACAGTAGAGGAGTTTGTAGGACTGTTTTTTAATAAATAGTATTACAAAAACAGCTTACTTTAGAAAATCATTTCTGATCAGAACTACTTGTTCCTGTCCAGATTTGGACTGTATTGTATGTGTGAACAAGTATAAAGCTGAAAATGTTAACAGTATACTACTCAGAGACAGATAGTGCTAGTAAGTACACTAACAAAACAGTAAGCTAGTTGTTACACTTTTATATAGATTACTAACAGTAAGAGTAGTAGGCTCAGCTCTTATAGGTATGATTCTGTCTTATAAACATAGTCAATACCTCTACAGGTTATTCTCTGTTTTAATTATAACATGGTTGCTTGCTACAGACAGTCCTACTACTTATACAACATCTAGAACTGTTACAAGCAGATTCCCTAGAGACACAAGCTGTAGAATTCCTTACTTACATATACTAGAATGTTGTAAAGGTATAAGACACCCTCCTAGTAGTAAAGACATGCTAGGTACATTATACTAACTAGGACTGTATAGTAGAGGACTGTTTTACAGTAGGAGATCAAGTTATACTCTCTACTCACAACTACTACCAGGATTATCTTGTACAAACACTAGGACATACTACAAAATTTATACTGTGTTACAACAGACTGTACTTTATAATTATAGCCAACCCAAACAAGTCAAAATATACACTAGAGTTACTCAACTCTAATCAGAC
This sequence comes from Fomitiporia mediterranea MF3/22, assembly GCF_000271605.1. Lineage (NCBI taxonomy): Eukaryota > Fungi > Basidiomycota > Agaricomycetes > Hymenochaetales > Hymenochaetaceae > Fomitiporia > Fomitiporia mediterranea. The sequence continues at coordinate 1,525,542 of NW_006760394.1, read as the reverse complement.
CTTCTCTAGGTTTTATACAAGTCAGCTAAAGTACTATGTCCTGAATAATAATACTTTATTTCTACAACACACTCTCAACTGACTGGGTCTGGTAGAAGGAGATGAGGAAGTATATAAAGTATTGTAGATTGTAGACAGGAGGTGTAAGGGGTAAGGTTAGTAGTATTTGGTAGAATAAGAAGGATGAGACAAGTAGGAATATGAATGGAAGGTAGAGTCTAAACTCTAAAGGACAGCTCCTAAGGTACTACAGGTATGGTTAGCCTTACACTCACATAAGGGTGCCATTTTTTCAGAAGGGGGAAGAGTGTAAGTCTACCTTACAGCTTATAACAGTTTCTGTACTGTTCTATACCTCTCCTAGTGTAGAACCACATTTCTGAACCTAGACCTTCTCTCAAGCCCAGACCTTCTTAGTATAGACTCTAGAGTTACACATATTTCCTCTTTTGTCTTCACACTATGTTTCCTTATTGTCTGAGTCACATACCCTTCATTCTTAGAGTACATACACTTCCCTTTTTATCTTTTACATTGTTTTCCCCTTTAGGTATGAGCCACATTTGTTTCATTTCTAGTATATATAGTTTCAATCTTTCACTTTTGTTACACCAGTTCTTATTCCTGACTATAACAAAGGTGAGTTCTTACATGTACATAGACTAGTTCTTATTCCTGACTATAACAAAGATACTTTTGTCCTGTCAGCATTCTACATGTGTTAGCAAACCTGGAACTTAATAGAACTTGTTTGTAACAGTATTCAGTACTTCCCTAGTACTGTTCTACTAGTATACACTTGAACTACAGACTCAAAATTTTAAACTGTAGAATGTACTATAACTTGAGAAGACATTGTTCATACTATCTTATTTTACAAATGACTGACAGATTGTAGACCAAAGGTGAGCCATTTTTTGTATAGTAAGGACAATTGAAGCATTTTAATCAGACTGTCTTTCTAGGGCTGTAGAGAAATAACAACTTGTACAAAGTTACTATAGCTTGTTTAATATTCAACATGTTAATCTATGTCTGAATAGGTTTTCTGTAAACACTTCTACTTAGTGTTTTGAGGTTTACTTACTTACTAGCATCTCTCTTCTTAGGAGCAGGCCTCTCACCCAACATTAACTCATATTGTATTTACTGTCTACTCATTTGTATTAAAACATTTACAAAGTCCCTCCTAACACTCTCTATCCTTACTATTGCCCTTTCTGTGTCTTAACTAACACACTCAACATTTTGTACTTCTCTAACAATTCTCACCCAAGCCTACTACTTGATTTGTTAATACTCTAAGTACTTTACAACCTATTACTAGACATGAACAGTCTTGTATTTTAGTACATTATTATATTTTCTTAATGACCTCTTGAGTGACTTACTATACTACTGTCTAGTATCTTTTTTCATCAATTGTACTCTGTATTGTCTTGATTACACACTCAAACTGTTCAGTCACCTCCCTCTGTTTTGTGGGCTGATCTAGACATGTACAAAACAAAGGACACAAAACATGTGTCCTGTAAGGCTAGTACTAATAAAATTCTGAGAGTGCTTCCTTAAGTACTCTTAGATTGTTATAACTGTATTAAAACAGCTAAAATTGTGTAAGTTCTTATTTTTTTTTACCTTTTTTTACTACTAACATTATTATTATTATTACTAGGGGTAGTATTTATGAGTCAGGTAATAACAATACTCTACACCTTTTAATAAGGTGTTTTAGAAAGAAGAAATTGGTAGGGTCTATATACCTACCTTTTGTTAATAATGTAAGTCTTTTTACCTTTGTTAGGAATTGTAAAATACAGTAACTAAGTTTGGAAAAGTTTAACTCAAGACTTGGAACCAAGTAGTTTATATACAAAACTCTATTAGTTACAAGTCTAGAGATTAGCTAGATCAACTAGGCTACCTTTGTTGTCCTACTTAGTAAGAACTCTAGCTTAGCATTATTAACCTCTAATTATTACTAATGAGTAATCAATCCATTAGTAGAGAGAGGGGACAGGAAGGAGTAGGTACTAAGTCAGTTAGGAAAAGGTAACAAAACCTAAAGACAAGGTCTTTATCTCTCTAAGGTTAAACACATACTCTAGCACAGTATTACTTAATAACCTCAACCAAAGACAAGTCATTTAGAATGCTTGTATAGGGAGGGGATCTAGAAAGAGTATAGTGTTCAGAGCAAGAAGTATAAAGGAAAAGACTAGGAGAAAACCTGAAGAGATAAAAGGAAAATATTATACTTACTTAAGGAGAAACTATATAGCTAGCTAGGAACTCTTTGTACAAAGACAAAGGACCATTAAAGCTAGTAAAGAGCCAGAGCCAATACTCTGAAGCTTTATACTTAAGGAGGACTAGTACTAGTAAAGGAAAGGGAACTGAGAGCTCTAAGAAGAGACTACAGGAAAGTAGTCTCCTTTATACACTTTGCCCATATAGATAGGAAAGTAATGAAGTCATAAACATGAGAACTATATGAGGACAACATGAGGAATACATGAGACAATCTAGAACTTTGGTTGTAAGTTCTATAATTGAATACAGAAGTATAAAGATAAGGCTAGAAGTTAATAAGAATAATTGTCTCCTAAACTAAGTCTATTAAAGAAGACTTAGGGAAAGATCTAGAACATTAGTTGTCAGTTCTAGAGTGTACACAAGGCAGTCTAGAACTTTGGTTGTAAGTTCTAGGGGCAGTACAGAAGTACAGCCTTTTATATTACAAGAGTTATAAGGAGTTATTAGAAGTCATAATACTCTACCTTATAAGAAAGTGTATTACAAACCAGTATACAGGAAGTACAGGTTGAGTCAGACAGAGTCATAAGAACAATAGAGAGCTCTACTTCATAGGAAAAGCATTACACAGCTTACACAGTATAACTAGTTAGGAGGACTCATAAGGAGTCATTAGAAGTATGAGAGGAAGTATAGAAGACATAACAATACAGTAGAGGAGTTATTAGAAGATTAATCTAAGATACAAGAAGACACAAACTAGTATTAGTAGATTAATAGAAGACACAAACCAGTGTAGCATACAGTCTAAAGGATTAACCAGCTCCACTTCATGAGAACAACAGTGAAGGGAGTTACTAAAGTTACTAGAGTAACATTACTCTAGTAAAAGGTATATAAGGAGGCCAGTTTGGCCCTCAAAAGATAGTTTTATCAACTTAAGTTACCTAGTACTTGGAAGTACTCTACTACCAACCTACTAGGCTACACTTGCAGCTTGACTAAAGCAGGACTCCTCTACCCTCTCACTCTACAAGTCTACAAGTCTTACCCTCTATACTTTATTCTGTTACTATTCCTAAGGATCAGGACTAGTAAAGTGAGTATATCTAACAACCTTTGTCTTGTCTTTCTTTACCAATATTATCTTAAGAAATTTAATTTTGAGGGGGCAACAATTGGTTTTAAAACAGCCAAGTAATATACTATTAAAAAGATCTTATAATATTCTTTTTTTGCTTTGTATTTACTATTATAACACACACATTACATTCTACTATACACATTTATTAAGCTTGTAACTTTACAAAAAGATTTTTTAATGCTTACAAATATAGAAAAAGACTTTTTGATTATATTATATAGTAGACACAAGGCTCTTTCTTCAGATGTAATACTAAAATAAAGTTTCTACTCTTAATATAAAGTTATTAAAAGACATTTACTAAAGAGAAATAGTTATAGGATCTTTATATAAATATGTAAGCCTTGTTTTTACATTATAACTCTTTTACAATTATTGTAATTACTATATAAAAAATATACAAAGTTTATCATACTTTACAAAATATAAAAGTTCTTACAAGAAATCTGACTTTTTCCTGATGCTTCTCTCAGCAATCCTGCAATTTCTCTGGGAACACAATACATACTATCTAGAAGACCAGAGGACCTCAAGAAGGCCATTGGATTGAACCAAGCTGCCCTTCGAACATCACCCCAAAGGCCATCCGTGTTGTCCTATCTCTCTCAGAAACCTTGCAGCTATACTAAGAATGTAATAAATGTAACATGGATGGACATACAGTATCAAGAAGGCTACCAAGCCGACTCGTGCTGCCTTCAAACTCTGCCCAGAAGGACATCCTAATCATTCTGTGTTACTACTTGCCTTTTCAGTGTACTCTCGATTCATAATGTTCAGCCTTGTAGACAATTTGAAGAGTGTATACAATCACTGGAACTTGCTACTAATCATAATTTTTTTCTAGATTGGTTGTAAATCTCGAGCAAGCCACTCAATGTGCCAAGCTTGATTGAAGCCATGTTCACCTTAGCATGTCCAGGGCTTAAGGAATGTCAGATTCTTGCATTGATGAAGGTTTGAATAAGAACAAAGAAAGGTAGAATAAATCTGAACATGAAAGCAAGCAGTAAGAAAATCGAAGAGAAAAAGGTTTAAAAAGATAAACATTCAGGTAATGAGAGTAGGGATTCAAAAACTCATGACACAAAACCACAAGGTAGGTAGGTAGGTATGTCAAAAGGGATTCATAAACATAGATCATACAAGAAATGTCTAACTTCTCACTTCTACATAAACCAACCCTTTGTCTTTGTCCTCTACTACACATCCAATCCTGGCCTGATCCTCTCGAGTTGTCCCTCCACCCAGTATAGCCCTCTGCCTGCTCAAGCTAATTGAATGGACTTTGTGTCTCATGCTTGGTATCCCAGCTCGAGCAAGAGGAGGTCTTGTCACTGTTATTGTAACTTCTCCTTCTCCCTGGCTCTCTCCACCATCACCTGCCTCCTTCTGTAGTGTGTTGAAACTAAATTTGCTGCTGCTGGTGCTTGGTAGCCAACCTGAAAGTTTTTCTGCACTAGTGCCGAGTGTAGGCATGGCTGAAGGAGGCAAGAGCTCTGGAGCCTGGAGAGTCAGAAAACAGTGTTAGTATGGAAAGTGAGTACTGTTTGGACAGGTTGCCTTCAGAGCTAGTTCGTCTTGCCTTTCTTCTTCCTCTCCATCTGCTAGTGCACCCTCTCCCCTTAGCCCTCTCACATTCAACAGACAAGTACTGGCTAGCATACTGATTTAACATGTTGGGTCATGTGTTACATTCCCAACTGACTGATAACACAATGTAAGGAAACTCACTGTTCCTCACAAGAGAATTCTAATTGCCCTTAGTTTACTCAACTACTGACTGGGATAACCTAGTACTCAAGTAAGGGGTTAGGGGAAAAGAATCCCCTTTACCCAGCAGTCAATACTGTCTTTTATAAGGGTATACACATGTAGATACATGAGGAGGAAGTGTAACTAACTATAATGAGAATATATGTGCTTGTAGGTCCTACTGTACAATAATCTGACACAATCAGCAATGTAGTGATAATAAAATACAAACCAGTAAATCAAATCCTTACACTTGCCCTCTAGCATTTAGTCCTAAATACTAAAAATCAGTAGAAAAAGGTGGAGAACTTACTTAAAGTAACAATTAGTAACAAGTAAATAATAAAATACCTTGCCCATACATATGGGAAACATTCTTGTAATGTATTACTGTCTCTCTGAACTGATCCAAAGTTGATCTGGTGTGTATTGAGACAGTAGTAGTGTTCCAGACAGTGAGTAGTATGGTTCTGAACTATGTGAAACTAGATAAAACATTAATAGAATTAAACATAGTCAATATTACCATATAGTCAATTAGTAGAAAAGTTGCCTCTTAATTGTTGCTATTAATACAACACTTTTTGAAGAGAATCAGTAGAGTTTCTAGGGAGATATAGTGTTTTGGCTCTTGAGTATTCTGAGACACACAGTATAGATCAATATATACAGAAGTGGAAATTCTAGTAGTATAGTAATTGCAAATATTCTCTTCTCCCACATCTTTGGGAAGCACAAAGGTAAATCCCTGATTAATGAAGCTATAGCCTTCTTCCTTATTAGATTGTGCTCTGGATTAGGAAATCCCCAATTGCCTTATGTAGAATTACTACACTTGGAATGTCTCAGATTATCGGACTTCACTATGTAGTATATAAGGTAGATACTTGCTTGATGTCTCAATAAGAGAGAGTACTTGGGGCACTCCCACTATGCTTGTTAAAAGGTTATGAGCCTTGGTGCCCATTGAATGCCCCCACACACTCACTCTTGCAGAACACCTTTGCCTCCTGCCAGACCACCAAGCCCAAGACCTCCCTCTCCCCCCAAACTCATTACAATGTTGTCTACAACACATACCTTTGTTAATACTATGATGAAGGACTCTGACATTACAAAGTTCTTTGAGGGAACAGAAAAGTTGGCTGGTGTGAAGGGATACAAGATATGGTGCTTGTGCATACACAGTGCACTCACTGTCATGATGCTCTTAGATCATCTAGAGTACGATCCCCCTTCCTCTGATGATGCTAGCATACATACAGGCAACGTTTTGTATCATTGTATAACAAAAACAATAACTGATACAATTTATACAAACTTCACAACACATACAAGTGTTAGAAGTCTCATAAAGGTGCTTTCTGAACAATACAATGTTCAAACAACAATGACACATGCTATAGACATATCTACATTGTTTACAGTAAAAGGGCATGTATCACAGTTTGATAAGACGTTAGACAACATCAAACAAATCTACAGGCAGTTGTCTACACATAATAAAGCCCTCAATAACAATACATACATCTCAGCAATTAATCTTGCTACTCCTTGTGAGTATAGATGGGTAGTAACAATGCTAGACAGGCAGATTACCCATTATAATCAACTACCAACAGTTACAGCAGCTCAGAAAGACATTCTGACACTAGCTAAGTTGATACACAAATTACAAAACACATATACTGAGTATCATTCTCAGTACTCTCAAACGAAACAAGATACTGAATGAGACAGCCTACAAACGAAAGGCAAAAGTGTAGCTAAAGGCAAAACAAAGCCTTACAATAAAGTTAAATGCTACAACTGTAATAAGTACAGGCATATGTCAAAAGACTGCCAAAATCCTCTAACAAGCAAAACAATGGAAGCTTGAAAGAAAAAGCATAGGCAAACAGCTACTGCTTCTACTACTACTACTACACTGTCTCAACCTGCACTTAATACAGCAGTATTCATTAGAGACAATAATGAAACAGCATTCATTGAAGACGTTAATAAAACACTGATGCTAGAGTCTGCAATCACAGAAGCCTCAGCATTAAGTTCTAGCAGCTTACCTGTTCAATCTACTCTATCTGCTGAATCCAATGTATTTTCAGTATTCAAAGTACAAGAGGAAGGTGTCATGCAAGTAGACAACTTCATGAACTCATTTGACAATGTGAAAGAAGTCATTGAGGAGTTCAATTACAATCCAAACGTATGTATCAATACAATACATTACAATGATACTGAACTAATACATTGTATTGATATATTGGACTCTGGTGCAAATGTACACACTACTCCATACTTGTTCTGTCTTACAAACGTTCAGAACTCAACCCTAATAAACGTTATGATTGTAAATAAATTGTTGTTCACA
>NW_006760394.1:1502776-1514493 GCF_000271605.1 Fomitiporia mediterranea MF3/22 | reverse complement strand
CACTCCTGCTACACTTGTTAAAATTCCTTAATAGAATGTATTAGTGTTACTACTTCTAGCTGACCTTGTGTGTTTCTCTACTCCTGTAGAATAGTCATACAATAATAGATAGTAGAGATGTATTCCAAAATTCCTCTACTATGTCCTTGATTTTTCTAATAGACTAGTTCCTGCAAATGTAATGCCTTGTACTTGTATGGGTAGAATATCTCCAAATGTGTACTCTTTTACTTACAATAACCAACTGTGATGCAAAACTGGATATCCTGTTAAGCTTAATGTCTAAATACTAATTGTAGAGTACAACCTAGAGTGTAATATCTGTCCTTGAATGAAAATATTGTCTCAATTTCAATGAGATTGTAATGTATGAGCCTAATATTACTAGATATGTGTGTATATACACAGTATCTCTGTGTGTAATGAATGTCCTACTATATTCTCATACTGTTTCCTTGTGTCTCAACTTGTTTGTGTCTTTGTAAGTTGATTGATTCGATTCCTGAATTGTCTGAGTATACTTTCAATGTCTCATAGTGTAATGTTCTATTACACTGTGTCTAAGTAGTATTCTCTACTTTCCTGAATGCCATAACTGTCTGTATACTGTGTTGTTCCATGTATGTCTCAATAAAATGTCCTGTCTGTATGTACAGTAGTACTGCCTGAAGTCCTGAGTATATGCTGCCAATTCCTTGTTTATTTAGCAAATCTATGTGTGGATCAATACACTCTAACACTAACTTCCTGTCTTTCTGTGTCCTTATCCTTGTACTAATGTATTCTTTCCTTATGTACCTATTGTGTGTCCTGTTTCCTGTAGTACTAATACTGTCTGGTCCTACAAAGCCCTTTACAAAATTGTTTTGTAGTAATCTAAGTAAGAAAATTGTATGTTCAAACATGATTGTATACTCAAAGAGTGTGTATGTAATGTAATGTGTGTGCCTCTCACCCTCTTATCAAAATATAACTTCATTTTTGGTGTAAAACGTCTGGTACTGTCCTAGAACATATCTGTAGTGTTTGGAGAGGTTCTCTACATGATTTTGTACTTCAAACTGATTGTAACTACTCATTCCTAGAGTAGATTGAACTGTATTATTGTTCAATAGATGTCCTTGAGCTTCCTGATACTCTATTTCTCTCTGGAGCATCAAAATATTATTCCTGAATGCTCAAATAGTCTAATCAATCATTCCTAATTCACTATCACTCTAATATTTGCTAACTGTATGTGTATTACCTTTACTTTCCCTTAAAGTAGTATGATAATCTGTTTGAGCAGATTGAGTGGATTATACAGATTGTCTGGGTTCCAAACCTGTTCTCTGGCTTAAAGTCACCCTCTGAACTTCTGTACTTTGTTCTATACAATGTGTATCTGTTCCTGATCTTAGTAGTATCTTACTATCCTTGTAGTACATAGATTGTAGTAGTTTTACATCCTGTAGATTGTAATTGTCATCCTGTAGCTTGAATATCTTGATTCTTACTATGTATCCTAAGTATATGTGTGCTAGCACATCTGTTTGAGTGTCTGTAATGTCTATAATACATCTGATAAAGTATCCTGAGTCTATTCTAATAAATCCTAACTGTCTGAAAGTGTATTTCATAATGTAATACCTTATGTTCTCCTGAAACTGTGTTCTGTACAATATATCCTTGTAGTCTGAGCTGGTTCTAATGTTTCTGAACAATTCTTTGTTATGAACTGAATAGTTTCATAGTATAACATTCAATTGTACCTTATAGAACAGTACTCTATGTGAATTACTTCAATCGTGCTTATTACTAACCATTTCTTCAATCCTGAAGATAGAAATGTCTGTTCTAATGTCAACTAACATAGTTCCTTTGTAGTACTCAATACTAATCCTGTATCTCTCCCTGTACTGAATAGAATTGACTGTGTATACATATGTCTGTGTCTTTCTATCACTATCAATATATTTCCATGCCTGATACTTATTCTAAAGTAGTATCATCTTATCCTTAATGTATATGTACTTTTCCTTACTCAATGTACTGATGTCTGTCTTTCAATACATAATGTAGCCTTCTAACTTAATAGAATACTTGTGTAAATTGTTTGGATTGAAATATTTCTTAGTATCCAAGAGTAGTTGTATTTTATAGTCTAGTAATGCTTGATAGATTGTCCTACTTGTACAGTTTACTATTTGTATTACCTTGTAAACTATAATACTATCTGGCTGGTTATATTCCAATTGTCTAACATTCTCAGGTCCTTTCCTAATGTCCTAGTATGTATTCATGTTGTCTGTGAACAGTCTGTATTTCTTAAGAGTGTTGTTTCAATTTGTGGCTCTAAGAATTAGTAGTAGTGTCTCTGAAATATTTATATATGTGTTGCCTTGTGTCTGTAGCATCTTAGATTCCTTGAAACAATAGTTGTATGTGTGTTTCCTAGTCCTTTCCATGTGCCATACATATCTGTAGGGATACAAAATTGTTTCCATACTGTATGCCTTTGCTCTCAAGTGTGAAATGTTATTGTATACACTATACAACTGTCTGTACCTTAATGTATCTGTCTAGTACCATTTCATACAGTCTTAAACGTTTGCTATACTATTCCTTAGTCCTGTAGTCTTATAGAGTCTTGAATATATTGAATTTGCTCTTTCAAATGTGTAGTTTGCCTGCCTGAACTTGTGTTCCATTGTAGAACTCTCTTATTCTATTACTGAATCCTTAGTATTGCCTTCACAAAGTATCCAAATTGATAAAACATGTATATCACTGCTAGATATGTAAGAATCTGTGTCATAGTCTGTAATCAACTCCAATTCTATGTAGTTCTCACTGTCTAAGTTGTCTGCTAACTTATCTAAAGTGGTATAACTAATACTGACATTACTAGATAATAAACTATCATTCTACACATTGTTTAATGTGATTGTATTGTAAGTAGGACAATTCCTGGCTAAGTGGTCATCTTGTTTACAAATAAAACATAGTCCTTTCACTCTCATTTCATCCAATTTCAATTAGGAATGATGTTTGAAACCTATAGCATATGTCCTGTGATTGTTTTCTGTCTTACTTTCATGCTAGTCATTGTTCCTTAATGGATAATACAATTGTCTGGTCTTTCCTTTGGCATTTGTACTGTTTGTATGTGTAGTATCCTGACTAGAGTCACTATAGTCTGAATTATTACTTTTGCTATCCTGTAGAGTGAATTGATTGTTTCCTGAATTATCAGAACTGTTTGTATACAAATAATCACTCTGAGAATCATTACTGTGTCCTTACAGATAGAATTGATGTCTAGAATCTATGTGCCATTTGATTCCTATAGATTCATTTGCTTTTTCAATACTCTCAAGCCTATCCTTAAAGATTGAATAATCTACAGTGTCTGGATTCAAGTAATCTAATTATAATTGCCTCTAGTACTTGGAATTCAATCCATACTATGCTTGTCTAGTCAAATCTTGCTGAGAAATGTTTCCTAGATTTGTAGCTTTCATCTTTAGATTGTACAAATAATCCTGAACATTCCTATTACCTTGTTTTAAAGTGTTGAACTCTTTTCACAGTATTTTAGCAAAGTTGGAAGGGAAACAAAAGTCTATTAGTCCTCTAAAGAATTAAGCAAGTGTCCATCTATACTCATGGTTTATAATCTTTTGCAAATAGAAATTCATTACTTTTCCCTTAATAAAATCTAGCATTATCCCTACTTGGCTCTTAGGGAAATAATGAAGTCCTAATTGTTTCATGTACTGATTGACTTCAATAACAAACTTTGTATACTTCTGTAAGTCTGGTTCACCTGAGTATACTGTAGGAGCTATTAGTTCTGCACTACACATTTGTATCTTCAATTTGAGGAGTTCTTTGTTCTGTTTCTTCCTCAAGTGTTTCTTGTACTTCTTAGTAGCTTCAGTATCACTCAAATCAATGTCTGACAGTTCAAATAAAGTATTACTTTGATTGTTGTCATTGGATGAAGAGGAATCCGAATTATTACTGTTTGGGTCTGATCCTGGGTTGAAATTTCCCTTTCTCTATATCCTAGAGCTCTGTATTACTCTGTATGTATAACTATTCTTTACTAGACTCTCTGAAGGTCTTACTAATGTGAATCTACCTTTCTGAATATTATTCAGTACTTTGCTATGCTTGTGTCCATTGTTTATTCTTAAACTACTGCTTGAGCTATTCTTATACTTACTATACTTGATATGTGACTTTGAACTGTATAGTTTACTGTACTCTGAATCAATATTGTTCTCACTAATACTACTAGTGTTTGCCTTGCTTGGAACTGCTTTCAATTGTAAAGTATAGTTATAGGATTGTTTGTTCCTTTTATTTTTGTGAGAGGTACTCTGATGTTCTGAAAAACTTGGTATTTCCATTTGAGACTGTATATATCCAGGTATTTTACTTTCTTTCTTATTCCTGAACCTGGCTAGAGTGTTGTATCCATTGTAGTACTCTTATACATTGCTCCTGTACAATGTGTAGTTAATATCTACTATGTATAAGGTTAAACACTTGATTTTGTAAGTGTATACTTGATTTTCACCCTCTAAATCAAGTACTAATTCTTGTAGTTCCAATTTGCATTCACTTTTACTATCCTCAAAGTACTGTTCTGTTAATACAATGTCTGTTTTGCTTGGATAGTCTGAATTGATTTCACAATTGTATTGAATGTCTGGCAGTTCCAGTTTTCGTTCCATTCTTTGTACTTTATGTTTTCCTTTTACTTTGTACTTTCCTTTTGCTTTCTACAAATACAATAGTTTGTCTAGACTCTTGAGTGTTTCTTCTACAGTCTTAGATTGATAGTTCTGATCTCTACTGTCTGTAAGTACTGTAGCATGTCTGGCTTTTGTTCTATAGCCTGCCTAAAGCATTTCACACTTTTCTATTACTATACTATCAAGTCTGCTCTTGTTTGATGAAAGAGTTGCTTTCTCCTCTTCCTAATACATTCTATCAAACTTGTACATTCTCTTATTCAAATTGTCAATGTCTATCAAACTGTAGAATGGGCTAACATGTTCTATGTCTATCTTAATCACTCTAACTCTTGTAATGTGTTTAAAGGTCTTACTTGCCTTCTGGAAATCTTGTTCCTCATCAAATTTCTGTAGTTTCAATGCCTAGCTCTCCTAGCCTTGTCTGTTACTCTTGTTCTTTGAGACCTGGCTACTTTCTTTACTGTCTAAAAGGGTCTTAAGTGTCTTATTACTCTCTACATTACTGTTAGCAATGTGTTTCCATTCTGAAGTAAGTGTGCTCACTAAATACTTATTCACACTCTTACTAATACTGACTATATACACTCTATAACTCTTGTACTGACTTGCAAATTCCTCAATGCTCACTGTTAGCTCTCTATATCAACTTGGTGAATCCTCAAACCAAATTGCCTGTCCTCTATTGAGTGAATCCTCAAACTTGGTAGTCTGAAATTGATCAAGCAAATCCTCAAGCTTAATCACCTGTACTCAGTAAGTTGAATCCTCAAACTCAACCTTCTGTACTCAATTGGATGAATCCTTGAATCCAATTGCCTGTTCATCCTGAACTCAACTGTCTGAATCCTTGAGAACAATTGCCTGAGTGTTTCCACTCTCTATACCTTTGTTTACTATTTCTTTAAGCCTAGTAGTGTCAATACTTGCTAGAGTCTGCTCTACAGTGTGTGTTTGTCTAACTATATGTGCTGGTACAGTTACATACCTTAGTTCTACATTATTAGTATGTACTAGTTTATTAGGGTGCCTCCAGCCTTGTGTAGACAAGGACTTATTACTTAGAATAAGTTCATCAGGTTGTCTCCAGCCTACAAGGGACAAGGACTTACATCCTAGCATGTTAGTATTGATATCCAGACTTGGGTACCCTCTAGGAATCGTCTGTCAAGGCTTGGCAGCCACATTGTAATTAATATCCAATAGATAATCTTGTTGTCCATTGCCTGTAAACTTAATACACACCTGTTTGTTCCTTTTCACCATCACAGATGCCTGGTCCTCAACCTATCCAATCAATGCAAACCTCTAGTGTATCTAGTGCTAGTCCATATCAATATGTGATAATGTGTTCCAGAAGCATTCTACAGTGTTCTAAAGTATTGTGAACCTACTAGGGGCTAATCTAGTAAGTAGTCTCTGTTTCTACTCAAAAATTGTAACTTTACTCACTAAAAACTTTCTGATGGGTATTAGACAATGAGGGAGACCTAGGGTTGATCAGACCCTTCAGTTCCTCAGTGTCCAGCAAGGGGTTTCAATACTAGGTGGGTACAGTCAAAAATATGTAAGGAAACTCACTGTTCCTCACAAGAGAATTCTAATCACCCTTAGTTCACTCAACTACTGACTGGGATAACCTAGTACTCGAGTGAGGGGTTAGGGGAAAAGAATCCCCTTTACCCAGCAGTCAATACTGTCTTTTATAGGGGTATACACGTGTAGATACATGAGGAGGAAGTGTAACTAACTACAATGAGAATATATATGCTTGTGGGTCCTACTGTGCAATGATCTGACACAATCAGCAATGTAGTGATAATAAAATACGAACCAGTAAATCAAATCCTTACACACAACAATGTTGTGTTGCTGCTCATACCTTCTCAGCTATACTGCTGTAGCGTCAAGCATATCACTGTGGATCGACTGTGAACTTAAGTACACTGACTTTCGTACTTCACAGAACTGCTTCTAGTTAAACAAGTTTTCTTATTCCTAATTACCTTTATGTTGAGGTTTTCTCAAAACTCGGATATCCTTCTCTGTTCTGGTCTTAGATGAAGACTATTGACCCTTTTTTACTGTGTAATTCTTGAACACTCGAGAACTCAGGAATTAGAGTTACCTATAACTGACACACTATTTTACATTTGTTATGTTATAGCAAGCACTTCACAATACCGAGTCTGATATTCCTGAGGAACCAGTATATCAACAATGCACCTACTTCTTCTGGCCTAAATAGTATCCCAGCATTCCTGGCATGACTTCCGCCCAGCTCTCGCGGGATGAAATTTCATTCCACCACCGTGCAACGTTAGGCAACGCCTCGAATCCCTTGAAACCAAGTACCTCTGTAATAAAAGTGCCGAATGGAAGGTGAAAAAGGTCTGCAAGTGTAAGTTCCTGTCCGTTCCACTGAGTATTGTCCTTTGTCTAATAGGACTGAACAGACTTACATTACCAGCGAGGTACTTCTGCTTGCTGAGGATGCGTTCGTATCCCTCTAGTTTCTTTTCCAGCGTTGAGACGTACTCGGCAGCTCGTTCATCGGATCCTTGTACACCATGTGCTCTTTAAACAAAGTAAATACGTGTTTATACGAGAGATCGGGTTTGCTCACGGTTTGAAGATCTTCTCTAGGGCAAATCCGGAGGCATATGGGTAGAAATCATTGTTCTCAATCGACACTGCTTGCTCAAATAGTGCATTCGCCTTTGGATCCTTCGGGATAAGCTTGCTGTCTGGAGTGTGTTTCGCAACCAAGTAGCGTGCAATCGCGCGGCTTTCGAAGAGCTTGAAGCCATCCTCTTCGATCTACACGATGTATACTTTCGTCAGCATCCTGAGGTTAAGTTGTACACGAGCAAATACTGTCAACGCACAAGAACAGGCATTTGGCCAAAGGGGTGCTTTTGAGTGAGGTAATCCTCTCCCTTCATATCAGGAAAATTGACCGGTACGATGTCGTACGGGACATTGACCTCTTTCAGAACAACTGCGACCGTACAGGTGCACACCGAAGGAGGAAGTCCATGAATCTTTACAACCATGTCTGCTGGCAAGGAAGTGGAGAGGTTGTACTAAATCAATGCGTTTGCGACGAATGAGTAGCTCCAGTGTTGAGGACTCAGCGCTCAGGTGCTGCCCTATATATCCTCGCCTGCATCATTCTACGTACGGACTAGTCCTCCGGTAACCGCATCAAATAGTTCTTAGCCACAGCTGTAGCCTCGGATTCATTCCCTAATATGGTGCGTGCTTTCAAAGTACTCCCGGTTCGGATGAATCTCCTCACGGGCTTGATACAATATCACATGCAGAAGCAAGGTTACATAATACAAAAACAAAATGCCTTCTCTCTGAAAAAGACGTCGAGTCGTCGACATCGACAAGTAGCTTTCCCTTCGACCGATCTATGCCTCCGATTCTTAGGCATTGAAGGCTGTTGCAGCCAGTGCGAGATTTTCAAGTGAAGGAGCGCTCAAAAATCGCGCAGTCCAGCGCATCAGCACAGGTGACCTGCGACCGCAAATGTGCGTTTCATCAAACTGCCCATACTTACCCGATACTTACATGGGTTTATGCAAGGTTCCTAATTCCTGACTCCATTACGTTTGCAACGGAATCCTGAAAATAGTGTGCCTTCTCAAGTCTTGTCTTTGACGCAAGCCACTATACTTCACATCACTTGTCTTCAGCTATTGTTGGGCCTGGTTTTGCTCATGGTGTATACTTATTAATATTATGTATCTAGGGTTATGCACATTGCAAATCAGTTTCTTTGAGACTCTGACCCTCAATTAATCTTGTTCGGCCAAGCATCGTGGTTAGGATTCCAGCAATATCATAATAAATTTGTGTCGATCATGACAAGTGTGGCAGGGTTAGGTTTGACAAACGCGCTCTCAATTGACATTACGAGACAAAATGAATGCATATATCAATTAATTTCAACAGTTTCAATTGCAGTGTTACTACGTTACACACATATAAACAACGCATTAGTTTTTCTTTGCGAAGAACTCCAGCATCATCAGCTTAATTTCTTTCCAACTATCACGAGATGAAATGTCGTTCCACCAACGCGCAACGTTAGGAGTTGCTTGGAATCCCTTGAAACCGCATCGCTCCGTAATGAGGGTGCCGTATGGAAGATGCAAAAGGTCAGCGAGTGTGCGTTCCTATCCATTCCATTAAGTGTTTATTTCATGCCAATAAGGAGCAAACAGGCTTACGTTACCAGCGAGGTACTTCTGCTTGCCAAGGATACGCTCGTATCCCTCTAGTTTCTTCTCCAGTGTGGAGATATGCTCCGCGGCACGTTCATCGGAACCTTGTGCGCCATTGAAACTTTCAAGGCAAGGAAATGAATACGCGTAAAAACGAGAACCTATGGAACTGCTCACGGCTTGAAGACCTTCTCTGCAGCCAACCCGGCGGCAGAAGGGTAGAAGTCATTGTTCTCAATCGACGCCGCTTGCTCAAACAGCGCGTTCTCCTTGGGGTCTTTCGGGATGAGCTTGCTGTCTGGTGCGTGTTTCGCAATCAAGTAACGTGCGATCGCGCGACTTTCGAAGAGCTTGAAGCCATCATCTTCGATCTAGACGCACACGCGGTATCGTAAGTACTCAAATATTAACCGGCACGAGGGCAATGGAGTAACACACAAGAACAGGAATTTGACCGAAGGGGTGTTTTTGCTCAGCATATTCTTTGGTCTTCATATCAGCTATTGTTGAGAGGGAGAACTTAAAGGGGGGCACGCATAGACAAGGGGTGAGGTGACGATTGACCGCTCAGTGTCTCTCGTCCTTATATTGTATGTATTCTAACTGAGACATTATGAAGTCATTGTCTCGTGGTTCGTCCGTTGATGAACTAATCATCTCATAATACTCCCCTTCAAACTCTTACTAGTCCGAGTAAACTGGTAAGATGTTTGACTTGTGGTACATGTAGTGCTTTAGTTAATATATCTGCTCGTTGATTGTTCGTCCGTATGTATTTTGCATTTATGTACTCTAACTCAATGTAGCATTTAATAAAATCTTTCTTATGATCTAAATGCTTTGTTCGTTCCGAATATTTAAGTTCGTCTGATGTAACTGTTTGTATAACAGCATTGTTATTGCAAAAGATATTAATTGGTGCATCAGAGACCTGCAGAATCTCTTCAGCTAAATGAGTAAGTGTGATCGCTTCCTGTGTTCCTCTTGCAAGAGCTATTAATTCAGCTTCATACGTTGAATTTGCCACCAGTGTTTGTCTTTTACTTGACCACAAAACTAATGAATCACTCAAGTAAAATGCATATCCTGATATTACACAATGCCCTTCTTGCATCATACTGTCTGCGTCTGTATAGCTATTCAATATTGATTGATTTGTGCTGCTGAGTTGGAGCCAGACATTGTTCATAGTTTTTAAGTACATGTAACAATGTTTAAGTGCCAGATAATGCTCCATACTGGGGTCATTGAGGTATTTTGCTAACTGATTTGTTGCAAATGCTATATCTGGCTGTATACAGTCTGCAATGTATCTAAGTGCACCAACCATATTCATGTATAGTATATCAGACATTTGTTTTCTATTGTTATCAGTTTGTGATACTGTTTTTAATTGTGTACCAGGCTGTATGGGTGTTTGTACACTTTGTTCATTTGTAAGTTTGTAATGTTCTATTATACTATTAATATAACGTGTCTGACGCATCCTGATGAATCTATGCTCTCTGTCACATTGAATCTCTATACTAAGTAGCCAGTGTAATTTGCTGCTGTCTGTATATTGTAAATGATGTGCAATAGATTGTTTTATCATTACAATAGTATTATTATTCTTTGCTACAATAGTAATATTGTCGACATGTACAAATAATATGGCTACAGTTATTTCTTTCTTCTTTGCAAAGAATACAGTGTTATCATGTTTGGATTTCATTAATCTGCATTTAAGTAGTATATTAGATAGTGTTTTATACCATCTTCTACCAGCTTGTTTTAATCTGTATAGCACTTTTCGTAATCGTAATATTTGTCCATTCTGTAATCTGTCTATTAAGTTACCTGGAGGAGGTTTAACATATATTTCCTTGTCTTCTGTCAATTGTCCATACAGATATGCTGATTTTATATCTATCTGATGTATTTCATAATTATTAGATGGTGCCCATACTAATATTAATCATGCCGTAGATAGTCTAGCAGTAGGAGCAAATAAATTGTCTGTATGATAGTCAAGGCTGTCAATCTGATAGTTTCCTTGAACTACTAATTGTGCTTTATATTTTTCTATACTATTATTGGTGTATTGCTTTATTTTATAGACAAATCATGTTCTGATGATGTTAATATTATCACATGGATTTGTGATTTCCCATGTATTATGATTTTCTAATTGTTTTATTTTGTCTTTCATAGCTGTAATTCATGAATCATGATCCAGACGTTGGATTGCTTCATAAAATGAAGTCAGATCCAATTGTATTTCACTTATTTTAGCATTAAATTCTGTTAAATGAATGGCAATATTATCTTCATCCTTTTTGCTAAGTGCATACATGTGTTTTGTTATGTGTTTATTCTCCATGCATTGTTCAAGCTCAATAGCACATTCTGTCAGTTTCCGTTTTCGTTCCAATCGACATAATTTAGGTTCTACTTCTTTTTTGGTTAATTTAACTTTGTCGTCTGTTAAGTCTGTTGGTTCTGCCGCTTTTCCTTTTTTGTTAGGATCAGTGTTGTTCATATCATTGTCGTCTGTTCTCATTATTCTATTGTCTGTTTCATTATTTTTAATTATTAAACACTCGTTTGTATTGTTGTTTGTATCATCTATTTTCTCCCCTTCAATTTGAGGAGGTTTACCTTTGAGAAATTGAATATTTCGTTTGATGGTAATTTTATTATCGTGCCAAGTTTTATGGCCTTTACTTTCATTGTCTAATCCTATCCAACAAGTAAT
>NW_006760394.1:1497072-1502113 GCF_000271605.1 Fomitiporia mediterranea MF3/22 | reverse complement strand
ATTTTTGTAGGATTTCATTGCAAATGATAATATATTGACCAAATTCGTATATATTATCAATTGTTCTGTGTGTTCTGTAACGTTTGTAATGTGGGGTATTATAATTTAAAGCAGCACACAGTGTTCTATTATGAATATAAGTAATATGAATTGCTGCTTTGGCCCATAATGTAAACAGTAATTCAGTAGATGTTAGATATGCTCTTACACCTCTAAATATAGTTTTATGTGTTTGTTCCACTATTCTGTTCTGTTGTAGAGTATGATGTACTGTTAATCTTCGTTTTGTTCCTTGTGAATCTAAATATTGTTGGAAATCTTCACTAAGGAATACAGTATCATTATCACTTTGTAAAAGTTTTATTTTAACTCTGTGCTGTGTAAATATTTTAGTTGTCCATCATACGTATTACATATATGCATCAGATTTTGTTTGTAATTTGAGCATTATGCACCAACAAGTAGAATCGTCTACAATTGTTAATAAGTAGTGTATGTTCTTATATGTGTGCAGTTCAATAGGACCAACAATATCAATATGAATAAGATCTCCAAATTGATTTGTAAGAGGAGATTGACATAGTTTTGGTATTGGTGTACGTTTGATATTTGCTTTTATGCATTCAATACATTCTTTTTCTTCATAGTTCATTATTTTAGTTGATAGTACACTTGGTTGTGTCTTTAATAATCGTTTAATATAATCGTAACTTATGTGTCCAAAGCATTTATGTATATCATAAATAGATAGTTTGTTCATTGTTTTTAATAAATAATTATTGTACAAAATATACAAGTTATTTCTCAATCGTATATGTCCAATGTATTCGTTACATGGTGATGTTATAGTACAATTATTGTTTGTAAACATAAAAGAATAACCTTCCCTACATAGTAGCACTTGACTTATGAGGGAAAAGGTCATTTGTGGATAGTAATAGACGTTTTGTAATGTTATGACGCTTTTTTCTCATATATTCTTCAGGATTTTGATACACATAGATCCAGCTCGATTAAGAGTCATTGTTGACCTATTTACAATAGTTACAATTGTAGGAGTTATGTTGTGTACATCTGTTAATTGAAATAGATAAGGAGTAGCATGTATTGATGCACCAGAATCGAGTAAATCCATTGTTTGTGTATAGGATTTCTTGTTAGCTATGATTGTATTTGTAAATACGTTAGTACATACCCAGGAAACGTATTGTTTGAATTGTTTGTCCTGGTTGCTCAGAATAAGAGTGTAGACGTTATCATTCATTTCAACATTGCTTTCCTTTAATTCAACATTGTTTTCGTTTGGGTTTTCAATAATAAATGTGTTCATTGTGTTTTCCACAGTTTGATTTGTTTTATGTGCAATGTTAGCCTGATGTTTGGCACATGCAAGCTTTGTAGCTTCAGTAGGAGGTTTGCAGCATTCCTTAGAGAAATGTCCTGTTTTTCTACAATTGAAACATTTTGCTTTTGTCAGATTGAACGGATTTGGCAGATTGAATTTCCTCTGCTTATTGGCTTTATACATTGTATTAATGTGTGCATTATTCTTTGTCCAATCATTGGAATCTTGTGCTCGTTTAGCACAGTAATCGTTGTAGGCATTCTGTAATGCAAGGATTAGTTGCTTTGGTTCAACTTTCTTATGTTCATTGACTAGTTTGCCTTCGTTTTGGGCATCAGTAGATTGTATTATCATATTTACTACATGTGTATATTGCTCAGGAGTGGCAAGCAATATTGCTGCTTTGTATGTAGAGTTGCATGGTGGATCACTGTTAGCAGACAGAGTTGCATATGCTTCCTCAAGTCTGTCTAATGTACGTCCGAAATGTTTTACATGGTCTCTACAAATAAACAGTGCTGATTTGTCAATAGCCTTTTTATGTGCTGTCTGAGGGTTAAAGTGTTCTTCAAGTGCTTTCATTAACTAAGGGATAGACGTATTGAAGTGTATATAGTTTGCCAATATTGTGTCAGCAATGTTATTGACTATGCATGCATGAATGGCCTTAGCCATCTCCCTCTCAGCTTCGTTCTGCAGTTCATCCTTTAGTAAGTGTTCGAAGCACATAGCTGCAACACTAGAAACGATACAGTAGTGCCACATCTTGTAGTTTGCTTTGGTCTTAAGCATTGTAATGTTTTGACCAAAGTATTTAGGTACATTGGCTGGTTTACAGTGCGTATCTGTATGTGGGGGAACCATGATGCAAATGTGTGCAAATGTATGCAAGTAAAGAGTTTAGAGTGTACAGTGGATGCATGTATGCAGGGAGCACAAGGCTCATAACCTGTTGAGAGGGAGAACTTAAAGGGGGGCACACATAGACAAGGGGTGAGGTGACAATTGACTGCTCAGTGTCTCTCGTCCTTATATTGTATGTATTCTAACTGAGACATTATGAAGTCATTGTCTCGTGGTTCGTCCGTTGATGAACTAATCATCTCATAATAGCTATGCTAACTGGTATGATCTTGTATGGGACGTTGATCTCTTTCAGTGCAACTGTGACTGTGCAGGTGCATACTGAGGGAGCATGTCTGTGAATTTTTACAACCATGTTATCCAGTTGAGAAAGCTGAAATAATGTGCTAGAGCCTAGATTGACAATGCTGTGGTTTGAAAGTGATTGAAAGTGAGTTCTGGGGTTGGGGATTCGCAGCACTTTATTTATTGCCTTATATACGCGCTCAGCGTGTATGCAGTATGCAGTTGTCCTTTAGACTACTACCTTAGACAGTCCCTTGCAGTTTTGCACCTTGGAATTAATTCCTAATGATTATGCATGCTTTCAAAGCACTCCCGCTTCGGGTGGCTTTTCCAGAGGCTTCAGTTTCTCACGCATAAGCAAGAATATGTAACAAAAAAGACAAAGGCCAATGAACTGAGTGCCACGCGAGGCAAGATTTAATTAAAAAAGTATGCAAAATATTTATTAGAATGTGAGAAAGTTGCTTCGAACAGCTGCTTTTACATTCTGACTAAAATTCTGATCTCTGCATGACGTGATTCTGTCTCGCGCGTGCTGCTACGGTAATTGCTTCTGACAAGTAGCTCTCAAAGGTATTAGAGTATGAGTGGAAACTGGCCAGTTTGCCACACTGAGGTTATCCACGTGGGTTACTCACAAGGATAACCACGAGTATAGTTGCTGAAGTCCGGTCCTGGTCCGGTCTGGGCATACTTCACCTGGACTCAGGACCGGACCAAATCTGCGGTCCGGGAGTGTCCCGGACTGGGGACCAGACCTATGTGGACGGGTAGTGGACCAGACCCAAGTTCCAGTCCAGTTCTGGACTGGTCCATAACTGGACCTGAGAGAAAAAAAATTTAAGAGATGAGTTAGAGTATTATTCTTTGTATCTAAGTACAAAAGTAATATATTTTTGTATATACTACATAATCTACAGACTAGACACTGTAGTGGTTTTCCTGACACAATTCTGAGGCTTCGGTGTGAGCCTTGCGACACAAGTCCTGAAGCTGGACTACAACTGCCTCTAAGCTGGTTACTGTGATTTATGGACACTTAGTTGTCAGAACATGAATATTTAGGTACTTAGCAGCAGACGGACCTGTCTCTTTGAGGGTGGCAATATAGTTGGCACGGCGTGCACGGAAAGCAGCCTGAGTGTCGGCGTTCTTCTTCTTTCTGAGAGCGATTTCGGACATCTTGTCTAATTTGTCAGGGGCAGGGGCATTGGCTGGCTGCTTGACTGGGGAGGGCAGCTGGGACTGCAGCGTCTTTGGCATAGGACGGGAGAGGAGTGAATATGGAAGAGAGAGAGAGAAGTGTGGCTTAGTAGCAGACTAAAAAGAGGGCAAAAATAGGAAATGGGAAAGAAATACACATAAAGGGAATAAATATTTTAGGAGACAATAACCAGATAGGAAGAGTCAAGTTTAGTAAGCCATACATTGAACAGTAAAGAACAGGAGTAAAGTTTTGCTTTGCTTGGACTGCCAGAAACTTGTAAAATGTACTATACAAGTGCTAGCTAATATTCAAAGATCCTTAAAGGAGTATGATCTGTTTTAGTATAGTGAGCTAGAGATATGGGAAACAAGATTTGAGACATTAGTTCAGGTTATTCAGGTCTGGAGTCCAGTCTGGGTCTGGACGAGTCCATCGGTCCGGGAAATTTCTCAAAATGATGGACCCAGGACCGGACCTCTCCTGGACCCATAAGGACCAGACTGCAGAGGACTGGTCCATCAGTCCAGTCCTGTGTCCGGACCGAGTCCGAGCAGTCTGGGACCGGACATCAGCAACTATAACCATAAGGGGAACTGAAACAGGGAAAAATACTATGTGGTGTCACTAGTGAACTGTATTAAGTAGCATATTAGTTGTTCAAAAAAACAGAAAAATGAGGGAATAAAGTACATAATTATGTTTGTACAAGTCCTCTCCCCTAGAGAGATTGAAATAAATTATCAACCAATTGTTAGCCCTACCAAATTCTTGCATTTATTGAGGAAACTTACTATTTTGGGCATATTGTATAATATAGTTAGCTAATTCCCAACATGTTGACAATGTTGGAAACTACATCAGGAAAATGTCACATTTCTTGTAATTTCTTATAGACTTTGTAAAGTAACATGTGTATTGTATATACATTGTAAAGTAATTGTAAGGTTTGTAAATGAACTGTAATGTTTAAATAAGACATATTAATGTATATAAAGACTACATAATTACTAAGGATGAATAAAATCTATTACATGTATTTTACTAACTTTGTATGATAACCTAAAGTATTATACTTGTATTACATTTAAATTATAATCTTAAAAAAAGAGTTATATTTATAATATAATAATGTAATAATAACTATTGTTATCTTATAATTTATGCAAAAGGTATATTAATGTATATAATAGTGTAAGAGCACTTATTGTACCCTATTATCTTAATAAAAGTATACTATAAGTATATAATATGTACATTATACTTAGATTATCTTGGGCAACTGATACCTGACTTGCTTATGTAATCAACGGCTGAAGATCAAGAGCATATAATGACACACT
>NW_006760394.1:1487087-1491274 GCF_000271605.1 Fomitiporia mediterranea MF3/22 | reverse complement strand
AAAATCCAAGGATACTCAGGCTACCTATACACATTACAACAATATTGTAATCTGTTACACAGTGTATTACTTACACTAGAACAAGGATATCCAGATATTACAAAAGTAAGTAACATTTGTAATATTATACTAAACAAAGTTAACAAGCTATAAAAAGTGGCTTTGTATCAGATTAAGGAAAGGATTAGAACATTATACATACAACAACTAGTATTAGGTACAAGCAGAAGCCTATTATTATACAGTCCTTTATTATCAAATCCCTCAACCATTCTTATATTCCTACTATTTGTAGGAACACTCTTTGTTATATATACTTAGAGTAGGAGGAAGAGTTAATTGGGGAACAGTATAAGATTGGCTCAAAGAAGAGGTTCACACTCTAGCTACTCTTATTCAAACAAACTGGGGACCTATTATAGCCTTTAGGTTATAAGGACAAAGGTTTGGATATAATAATTTTTAGGTCTTAACAGAATAATTAGGTCTACTCAAAGTTAAGACCTACATTATAGAACTATACAAGGGGAAATCACATACTTGTGTAGTCTTATACAATCAGAACAACAAGGAGAAAAGCTGGAAGGGATACAATCAGATTTGGATACACAAAGTCTGAATATCTTTAATATTCACACAAAGCTACAGGAAATCTTAGACAAAATACAGGACCTTACCACCAGAGTACAAGAAGTACAAGTTGAATCAGGAATAGTACAAGTATTTCTAAACAGGTTAGTATAGTCACAATTCAACCTAACTACTATATTATAAAATATTAGTAGAGAGGAACAACAAAGTGACAGGAGAGAAGGAAGTACTTCTAATGCTCAATACTCCTAGAGACAAGAACATTTCACCTAGGAAAACACAGTCTAAGAAAATCAAGAAAGTGAACTATCAGGTTCTTTAGCTGAAGAAGAAGAGCTTGTTAACACAATACAGAGAGGAATCCAAACATTTCAAGACTATAGTAGAATTGAAACACAACATCCAGATAGTCTACCAGGATCCTCTAGAAGCCTCTAAGGTCAGTCAGAAATTATTACTTAGGAAGGCCAGACAGCTAAAGAAATTGAACAGTCTATGTTACTAGATACCTTTATAGTAGAAGGAATACTAACATTAGATTATTATAGTTGGTTGTATCAGACCTATCAAAGTAGTACTAGTTCAGAGTCAAGTTCATCAGACTCTTATACACCAAATTCAGAATCTAGTAACTAGAAAGAGAGTAATATGGAGGGAACAAGGAAAATCAACCTGAAACTGTCAAAGTTTTCAGGACAAAAAGGGGAAGATCTAGAAGTGTTTAAAACAAATCTGGCAATACACTTCAGACATTATAACATTACAAATGGTTTGAATAAAGTAGAAACAGTAATCCTATACTTAAGAGGGAAAATAGTAAGTCACATGAATGGAAAGGTAATATCATTTGTAACAGAAGGGAAAAGCTTAGTTCCAGAAATCTGGAAAGATTATAATACATTTTTAACTAATCTGAGAGAAGCAAGTAGAAAATACTATAATTCTACAGAGACAGCTCAAACTCAAATACACAATTTAAGACAAGGAAAACTAACAATTATAGAATACAATAAAACATTCAAGAGAATATTAGCCTACCTACCTAATGAGTATAAACTAGGAGTGCTTGGAAAGAATCCTGTCACAATTCATTTATATAAAAATGGATTAAACCCTAGCAAATTACAACAGTTGGTTACTATCCCTGGTTATACAGAATAAACATTCAAGGAATGGACAGATACAGCTCTCAGTCTAGAGAGAGGAATAGTACATACAAAAACATTTAGACAAGAATACAAGCCTCCTAATGATTATTATAGAGTACTAATAGAGATTGACAGGATAACAAAAGGTAGGAAAATGGCATGCTTCAAATGTAGGTAGAAAGGACATATGGCTAGGAATTGTACTAGAAGAAACCCTCAAGGTAAAAGGCCAAAGTATAAATTTAATAAAAAGTTCACAAAAAGGAACACAGTAATCCCTGAAGAACAAGAAGCCTACATTGATAAAGAAGAGGAAACAGAAGGATCAAGTAAAGAGGATTTTTGATCCAGAGTTTAAAGGTAGTAGAGTCTTTAAACTCAAGTGTAGAGAAAAAGGTAAAAGAAACTCTACAAGAAAAGTAATCAACAAAAATCTACCAGACAGTACAAGTAGCACTCTATCCAACCTGTAAAGCAATTATATTATATAGAGGACAGTAAACAACAATTAAGACTATGTTTGATTCAGGTGCAGGATTAAGTACATTATTACCAAAGATAGTTAAAGCCCTCAAGTTAAAACTTATAAAGAATGACAAACTTAGGATAATTGTCAGAAATGCTGATAGTACAATTAATAAAGGAGGATGGAAGTATAATGCTTGAGCATGGTTAAATACTGGAATTAGTAATGGATGGTTCAAATTTGCAATAATGGACACTTATAATAATAAGTGTTTATTAGGATCTGACTATTTTAACAAAGTAAAACCTTTGTTTAATTACCAAACAGGAGAAGTCAGAAGTAGTACAGGTAAGATTAAACTACTAGGCAAAAGTTGGGAAAAGAAAAGGAACCAAAACAGAGAGAAAAATGTAAAAGAATACTCTCAAATTAGAAGCATGAAGAAAACCAAAACAAAGAAGTTATCCTACAAACCACTTATACTATCAGATTCAGAATCAGATAGTAGTGGATTAGAAAGTCTTTGGTTTCCAGAAATAGAAAGATATGGTAAAGGAAAAGCTTCTATAACTCCTATTACAGTATTAACACCTGTGACACTTATTATAAAAAAAAAAAAAAAAAAACCTTAACAACACAGGAATTGTAACAGAGCTCTTCAAGAACTATACTAGACATACAACCAGAATCTAGTATAAGATCATATTCATCAGACAAAGATATAGATACAGATGAAGAAATAACTACTTTATTAGACAAAGTAACTATTTCTGAAGAATAGGTAATATTACTAAAAGTACCTCAATACTAAGAACCTATTCTTTCTAGGTATGAAGCAAGAATGGTCACTTTCAGAGTAGACAAGAAATTTGCAGACCTAGACATAATGTATAAAACAAGACTAGGAGAAGAGCAAATACAAACTGTAAAAAGGAAAAAGGAAAACATTGTATTATATAATGAATATGTTAAAAGGAAAAGGGGAGAGAGTACAGGAAGTACACCTCCACCTATAAAGAAAAGAAGGTCAGGAACTCTAGAACTGTCTGTAAAGAGGATGAATCTAGTATCCTATTAATTAACAGAAACTAACAAGCAAGAGGAGTTAGGAGTACTCTAACAAAAATTATCTTATCAAACTAGTGAAGAACAGAAGCTTAGAAAACAGTTAAACAAAGTCTCTTGTATAGTACAGAAAGCTTTACAAGAAAAGGCAAAGGTACTAAACAGATCAGGAATAAGCCTAGAAAGAGATAAAAAGGAATTAGTGTTAAAGGAATTATAGGATTATTTAGACAGGTTTGATAAAGATAAAGTAGATAAATTACTAAAGCATTCCAGATGGGACATGAATATCAAATTAAAGAAAGGAGCAGAATTACCTAAAATGTGTCCAGTATATTCTCTAACTCCTGTAGAATAAGAAGTAGTAGAGGAATTTATACAGGAAAACTTAAAGAAAGGATATATTAGAGAAAGTCATTCTAAAATTGTATCACCAGTATTCTTTGTAGACAAAAAGGATTCAGGAGCAAGAATGGTTATAGATTACAGAAAATTAAATCAGATTGTAGAACCTGATCCATTTCCTATACCTATAATACACACACTACTAGACTATTTAAAGGAAGTAAAATGGTTTACAACTCTTGACCTTAAAAGTGGATATAACAACATTAGGATAAAACAAGGACAAGAATACTTACAAGCCTTTAGAACACATAAAGGATTATATGAACCACTAGTAATGTAATTTAGAATGATGAATGTACTAACAGTATTTCAGAGAGCTATGAATCAACTCTTTGAAGAATTAATAGGTAAAGGGATAGTAATATATTTAGATGATATTATTATCTATGCTCAAACACAAAAAGAGCTATTAGAGCTAACCAAAAAGGTGCTACAATTATTAAGGAAAGCAGACTTTTACTATAAACTAGAAAAGTAGTTTCTTTAATAAACAAGAATTAGACTACTTA
>NW_006760394.1:1462180-1486762 GCF_000271605.1 Fomitiporia mediterranea MF3/22 | reverse complement strand
AAAGAAAGGAGCAGAATTACCTAAAATGTGTCAGTATATCTCTAACTCCTGTAGAATAAGAAGTAGTAGAGGAAATTATACAGGAAAACTTAAAGAAAGGATATATTAGAGAAAGTCATTCTAAAATTGTATCACCAGTATTCTTTGTAGACAAAAAGGATTCAGGAGCAAGAATGGTTATAGATTACAGAAAATTAAATCAGATTGTAGAACCTGATCCATTTCCTATACCTATAATACACACACTACTAGACTATTTAAAGGAAGTAAAATGGTTTACAACTCTTGACCTTAAAAGTGGATATAACAACATTAGGATAAAACAAGGACAAGAATACTTACAAGCCTTTAGAACACATAAAGGATTATATGAACCACTAGTAATGTAATTTAGAATGATGAATGTACTAACAGTATTTCAGAGAGCTATGAATCAACTCTTTGAAGAATTAATAGGTAAAGGGATAGTAATATATTTAGATGATATTATTATCTATGCTCAAACACAAAAAGAGCTATTAGAGCTAACCAAAAAGGTGCTACAATTATTAAGGAAAGCAGACTTTTACTATAAACCAGAAAAGTGTTTCTTTAATAAACAGGAATTAGACTACTTAGGTTTTGTAGTCAATCAAGATGGACTAAAAGCAGATCCTTACAAGATAAAAGCTATATTAGAATGGTCTAGACCTCTAACAAAGAGAGATATTAGGAAAATACTAGGATTCTTTAATTTCTATAAGAAATTTGTAGAAGACTATTCTGGAAAAGTAAAACCATTATCAAGTTTACTATCACAGAAAAGAACCTTTACATAGGGAGACACTCAAGAAGCCTCTTTTAAAGTTATAAAAGAAGCATTTGCTAAAGTACTAGTATTAGCAAGGCTAAACTATGAAAAGCAGTTTGTAGTAGAAACTGATGCATCAGATTTTGTATGCTTAGTAATACTATCACAAGAACAGGAAGATAAAGAATTACATTCTATAGCTTATTATTCTTCAACTTTTAGTAAACAGGAAAGAAATAATACAGTACCAGATAAAGAACTATATACTATTATAAAAGCATTAGCAAACTGGAGACATTATTTGGAAGGAGCCAAACATCAAATTAGAATAATAACTGACTAATCTAATTTAAAAACCTTTCAAAACAAAAAGCAGTTAAACAGAAGACAAGTAAGATAGGTACTAGAACTAAGCAGATACAACTTCAAAATAGAATACAGAGCAGGTAAGAAAAATAGAGTAGATACACTCTCTAGAAGACCTGACTATAAGTTGGAAGAAAAGGATAATCAGGAAGTTGTATTACTCTCTCAGGAAATGTTTAAAGAGTCAGAAATACATATTAAAACAATGACAGTAGAAGAAACTATAGAAACAGACTCAGAAACTAATTACAGTAATAAAATACTGTTACTAAGAGAAGGTAAACAGGAAGAAAAAGTCAGAATTGTTTAACAATATTATGATAGTGTTATAGCTAGACATCCAGGACTCAGAAAGACTTTGGAATTAGTAAAGAGAACATACTATTGGCCAGGAATAACTAACTGGATAAAAGAATATGTAGATACTTGTATAATATGTTAAAAGACAAAACACAAGAGAGGAAAAACACAACCACTATTACAACCATTAAAAATTCTAACAGGACTCTAAGAACATGTTACAGCAGATTTTATAACAGGACTACCAATTATACAAACTAGTAAAGATACAGTACTAATAATTGTAGACAGATTTTCAAAGATGGGAATCTTTATTCCTTGTAAAAAGGAAATAGATTCTAAAGAAACAGTAAAGTTATTTATACAACATGTTTTCTCAAAACATGGGTTACTTTTGAAAATAACTACAGATAGAGGACTACAGTTTGCTAGTAACTTTACTAAGCAAATATGTGTACAACTAGGTATTAAACAAGTATTATCAACTACTTACTATTCAGAAACAGATGGACAAACAGAGAGAGTAAATTAGGAATTAGAACAATATATAAGGTGTTATGTTAATTACAGACAGGAAGATTGGGAGGAGTTTATCCCAACAGCAGAATTTGCCTATAATAATAAGTAACATTCTGCTACTAAACATACACCCTTTTACCTAATATATGGAAGGCATTCTAACATGACTTTTAACTATAGAAAGTCAAATGTGGAAGAAGCAGACAAATACCTAGAGGAGATAAAGATAGTACAAGTAAATGCTAAAGAAGTAATAGAGAAATCACAGGAACAAATGAAAAAGTATACTGACAAACACAGAGGAAATCTTCCAGAATTAAAGGAAGGAGATTTAGTTTTACTAGATAGTAAGAACTTAAATCTAGTAGTACCAACTAGAAAGTTGGCAAACAGGTACATAGGACTATTTGAAATAGAAAAACAAATAGGGGTAGTAAATTACAAATTAAAACTACCAGAAGGGATGAATATTCATTCAGTTTTCTACTCAGGATTGTTAATACCTTACAAAGAAAAGGAATATCTAGGAAGACAAGTGTATACTAATCCAGACCCAGAGTTAATCAACAAAGAATGGGAATACACAGTAGAAAACATACTAGCTAGTAGGAAGAGGAGGAACAAATATTAATATTTGATCAAATAGTTAGACTATCTAGATATAGATAATACTTGAGAACCATTTAGAAAAGGATTAACTAATTCAGCAAAGTTAATCAGAGAATTTTATATAAACTATCTAACAGTAGTAAAGCTACTACATTTAGAAAACTGGTTAACAAAGAGACTAGGGCATAATTTACTAATAAGTAAAAGAATACTAGTTAAAGAACAGGATACAGGAGACATAATCCTACAAGAAGAGCAAATGTGGAAAGACTGGATGAAAAGGAAATCAGAGTCTTCAGAATACTTTAGTATTCTAGCTTCAGATTCAAGTACAAGAGAAATTAGAGAAGGATTGGAAAAACTTCAGCTGAACAACAAACCTACTACAGAAAACCAACCTCTAATAACAAAAAGGAGACAAACAAGTAACTATAAGAGATAGTAACCTTAGAAAAAGAGAAACAATACTTGGGACACAGAAGAATCTGAAGAAGACAATAGTACATACTATATAAAAACGTTACAGTTAGAATAAGAACACACTAATTGTAAGGAAGAGTATAGTAAAATGAAGGAACACAATACTATACTAGAAGATTCTATTATACAACAATTAGAAAGACAATAGTAAATACAACCACAATTCACTCAAGAAAATATAAACAATATTATGAATCCAAACAGGATACTAAGAGCTCTTATTGAAGAAATAAGACAAAAGTATATAGTAAAGTATAAAGAAGCAGAAGCAGTCAACAAACTATAGGTCAGAAGAATATAGGAAATAATTATGAGTAGTTACTTCCTTAAAGTAAAAAGAGAGGAAGACAAGAATTTCTTGAGGGAAACTATCAAAAAGGGAGTCACTCCTATAAGAGGAGATAACAGACTCTGGATAGAGTAAAAAGGTATAATAGAATAGGGTCCTGAATATGACATTAAACTATTCCTATAATAAATCTAAGGGAAAAGAGATTATTATAGTATAGTAGCTCTTAACTGAGTAAGTAATGTTCTGAACAAGACATTAAACTATTCTTATAACAAATCTGAAGTACTAGATTGTTATAACAACATAATTTGAGTAAATCAGAAAATTACTCCTAATACAAGGATAAAAAGGGTATTAGTATATTATATGTCTCCTCCACATTCATAAGGACATATAATAAGGTGCTCTATACACACCTTCTGAATAGAAGTAAAACTAAAGAGGGTAACTAAACTGGAAACTACAAACAAGAGGGAATAACTTCCTACCAGTTAAATTTAGTCTTTAGAGTGTACTATTTCAGTCAGAGAGTCTGAATACTAGTCAAGCTAGAGCTAGCTAGTAAAGAACTGGGAGGTAGAGGACACATTAGTCTATATTGTAAACTGACACTGAAAGCAGAATTATAGCAACTAAGGCAAAGGTAGAAGCCCTTTTAATAAGTTAATTAGTTACAACTATTAAAAGGAAAACTATACTTACAAGTGTAGCTCTTACTTTTCAGCCATGAAAGTAGGCTATAAAATTAGCTGAAATGAAAGGAAAAGGCATTTATATTCACTTTAATACAGAATACAAAAGAGGCAGACTATAAAAAGTAAAGTATCTAAAGGAAAAGATACTAGTATAGGATACACAAAACAAAGGTAACAGAAAAGGGGGGAAGGACACAAATCCTACTCAAAATTAAATCCTAGCCCAATTAATTATAAAGTAAGTATTTTACAATAGTAGTAATACTGTTCAAGAAAGTATTACTTAGAAGGGACTGGATGTTAGGAATTGTAAAATACAGTAACTGAGTTTAGGAAAAGCTTAACTCAAGACTTGGAACCAAGTAGTTTATATACAAAACTCTATTAGTCACAAGTTTAAAGATTGGCCAGATCAACTAGGCTACCTTTGTTGTCCTACTTAGTAAGAACTCTAGCTCAGCATTATAAACCTTTAATTATTACTAATGAGTGATCAATCTATTAGTAGAGAGAGGGGACAGGAAGGAGTAGGTACTAAGTCAGTTAGGAAAAGGTAACAAAACCTGTAGATAAGGTCTTTATCTCTCTAAGGTTAAACACATACTCTAGTACAGTATTACTTAATAACCTCAACCAAAGACAAGTCATTTAGAATACTTATATAGAGAGGGGATCTGGAAAGAGTATAGTGTTTAGAGTAAGAAGTATAAAGGAAAAGACTAAGAAAAAACCTGAAGAGATAAAAGGAAAATATTATACTTACTTGAGGAGAAACTATATAGCTAGCTAGAAACACTTTGTACAAAGACAAAGGACTATTAAAGCTAGTAAAGAGTTAGAGCTAATACTCTGAAGCTCTATACTTGAGGAGGACTAGTACTAGTGAAGGAAAGGGAACTGAGAGCTCTAAGGAGAGACTATAGGAAAGTAGCCTCCTTTATACACTTTGCTCATATAGATAGGAAAGTAATAAAGTTATAAACATAAGGACTATATGAGAACAACATAAGGAATACATGAGACAATCTAGAACTTTAGTTGTAAGTTCTATGATTGAATACAGAAGCACAAAGATAAGGTTAGAAGTTAATAAGAATAATTGTCTTCTAAACTAAGTCTATTGAAGAAGACTTAGGGAAAGATCTAGAACATTAGTTGTCAGTTCTAGAGTATATACAAGACAGTCTAGAACTTTGGTTGTAAGTTCTAGGGGCAGTATAGAAGTACAGCCTTTTATATTATAGAAGTTATAAGGAGTCATTAGAAGTCATAATACTCTATCTTATGAGAAAGTGTATTACAAACCAGTGTATAGAAAGTATAGGTTGAGTCAGACAGAGTTATAAGAACAATAGAAAGCTCTACTTTATGGGAAAAAGTATTACACAGCTTACACAGTATAACTAGTCAGAAGGACTCATAAGGAGTCATTAGAAGTATGAGAGGAAGTATAGAAAACATAACAATACAGTAAAGGAGTCATTAGAAGATTAATCTAGAATACAAGAAGACACAAACTAGTGTTAGCAGATTAATAGAAGACACAAACTAGTATAGTATACAGTCTAAAGGATTAGCTAGCTCTACTTTATAGGAACAACAGTGAAGGGAGTTACTAAAGTTACTAGAGTAACATTACTCTAGTAAAAAGTATATAAGGAGACCAATTTGGCCCTTAAAAGATAGTTTTATTAATTTAAGTTACTTAGTACTTGGAAGTACTTTACTACTAACCTACTAGGCTACACTTACAGCTTGACTAAAGTAGGACTCCTCTACCCTCTTACTCTACAAGTCTACAAGTCTTACCCTCTATACTCTATTCTGTTACTATTCCTAAGGATTAGGACTAGTAAAGTAAGTATATCTAACATTTATAGACTATATACAGACTGACTCTTACTACTACCCCTCCTTACTTTATTATTCTGTTCCTTTAACTACTCCTTCATTCTTTGTTAATTCTATAGTCTCCCACTCTTTGTCTATCCCTTCATTCTTTGTACCTTTATCTTTGACCTTCCTTTCTTTCATTCTTTATAGCTTACTATTCTTAGTAGCTTACTATTCTCTAAGTACTCTTGTGTAGTTTAGTATATATAAGTATACAAAATCAGACTAGTCCTATAGTCTTGATCTTATCTACTCTAGGTAGTCCTGTACTCTTAGGCTCACTCTATATACTCTACTCTTGTCTCATTCTCTCTCTCTGTCTATTCTGTAAGTTTCAACTATGTTCTAGTACTTACATTCTGTATTTGTGTTGTGTAAGATAGTTGTAGCCTGAGTCCCCTTACTAAGCCTTTAGGTCCCCTCTATACTGTTACTAACATCAGATTAAGACTACTTATTACTACTCTACAACTCTCCTATGTTTTAAGTATTAGTACTTACTATTGTATTAATCTCTTTTCTTTGTTCTAACCTTTTTACATTTTTAAATTTTAAACTTTCTAAACCCTTTTAAACTTTTACTACCCTTCTTCTATTCATTACCCCTTTTAGTTTAGTGTTAATCTCTTTATAGTATAAACATGGACCCTTCTAAGCTGACTACTACCCCTACTGTCCTACTAGATTAGTAGTTATAAGTAGACCTAGCTTAATACATACAGACCTTTATCTAAGAGGCCTTTACTAACTATGTAGCCTACCCTTCAGACTTTAATAGGCAGCACTTTAAGGACTTCTAGTACTAAGTTGAACTATACATAACTACTACTTTAACTAATCTATTCTCAGACCTTGATTGTATCTTATTTGTCCTCTCCTTTATAAAGGAAGGCAATACAGCTATTTAGGCCTAGAACTGGATTGAAGAACATTAGATTGGAAGTCTGATTTGACTTCAGAACAACAAGTTGTATTCAGAATTTATAAGGCAGCTCTGTACTTTCTTTATTAATCTGAATAAGAAATGTAATGTGTAGAACAAGCTTGTGTCTCTATAACAGGACAAACATTCTACTAATACCTTCTTTCAGGAGTTTGATATCCTAGCCTAGAAGGTAGGATTCATACTCAGGTTTAATAATGTTCTTATTAGAATACTTGAAAAAGCTCTTTACTCAGAACTAGTTAATAAGATTCTTAGAATAATACTAGAACTGATCACTTACACTAATTAGAAGATGTGTGCCATTTCCTTTGACTAAGCTGTGGCTCAGATACATTAAGTCTGTACAGAACACCTGTACATATGTTTAACCCTAACAGTTCTAAGCTCTTAGATTAATCCACCTGTAATTTGTAATCAATCTGTTCTAATAGACATTAGAGAAGCCTGAAAGTAAGGAGTATACTTTACCTACAGAAAGTTAGGGTACTAGATTAAGGACTACCTATAAAAGTAACAGTATATCTGTTAGGTCATTAGAGTAATAATGAGTAACAAGTAGGATTTGTAGTAAGAAGCCTTTTCTACAAATCCAGAAGTTACTTTAGAACTTTTAGACTCTGACTACTGTAGCAGACTGTATGTAGGCAACGCTTACTAATGTATTATATAAGTGTAATGGTAAAATGAAAGTAACAAAGTAAGAGTAATGTGTTACAGGGTCCAAATTAAGCAACCATGGCCAAAATGAGACAGAGGTGGATTGTCTTTTGAGATTGTGAGGAGCCACTGAGCTACAAACAGGCCACACAAAGATGAAAATGATAAAAAAGCGTGAATTAAGGATCTTGAATGTGTCTTCAACATATCATCCAGCATGTCAGAGACAACACCTTCTCTGCAACTTGTGCAACCCTCACCTTCCACATACCCTGTCTCCTAGCATTCTAATCCTACTGTGCAAAGCAAGAACCTGTGCCAAACAAAACTGCAATTCCAAGTTTGTACCAAGGAAGAGGCAGCTGAGCAACAGAGAAAGGAGGATGAGTGAGATTGAGAGAGCTGCAAGAGAAAGATCGAGTTGTATGAGGAACACAAAGCTGAAAAGAAAGCTTGCAAGAAGGAATTGAGCACTGCAAGAGTTGCTAAGTATCAGAAGAGGAAGAGAGAGGAGTGTCAGAGACTTGATACAGAGGAAAGTAGTCAGGTATGTATCTTTTGTTGACTAAAGTACATTAACAGTTGTTTATTGACTTATATTACAGGTATCTAGTGATCATCAAGAGAGTCCAACTGCTCTTCCATGCAATAACACTGTTGCTGAGGTATCC
Source organism: Fomitiporia mediterranea MF3/22 (assembly GCF_000271605.1). Lineage (NCBI taxonomy): Eukaryota > Fungi > Basidiomycota > Agaricomycetes > Hymenochaetales > Hymenochaetaceae > Fomitiporia > Fomitiporia mediterranea. The sequence goes on along the minus strand of NW_006760394.1, from coordinate 1,478,544 downwards.
CAGGAAATTTCAGGACAGTGGAAGACACAGCAAACAGGAAAGCAGCAGGGACGTGTTCCAGGTGTTTCTAGGTGTACAAATTGGTACCATCCATTCCTATGGGATGCAATTGATTGTATTGCACCAAAGGTTGACTTCAGTCCCTCAAAAATTGTTGAGTTCTTGAAGAAAGAGAGTCTGGCACTGTACAATCGATTGAATAAGGGTACAGTCCAGAAATGGATTGCACTGTGTAGAACAAAATGGTCTGATACAACAATCTACAATGTCCAGAACAAGTGTATCTTAGGGGGTTCTGGACGTGTTGGTACTCTTACAAAGTACCCTGAGCTTGTTGAGGAGATTAAAACAAACTTTCTGGGCTTTTGTGCAAAAGGTTACCCACTGAATGCAGTAATTGGCTGTTCTATAATGCTTGCCATCATTAAAGCTTGCAATCCGGATATCCTCACATCAAACTTCCAATACAGTGAGGTATGTATCTTATGTGTCTGTCCCTATCACAATAGTGGACATGTGCCTTGAGTATTGTCTCTCTGTCACACTAACTGATGTACATGTTTGTATAGAAATACATTAGGTTGTTTCTAGGATTGGTTTTGAATATGACAGTAAGGCGAGCAACTCGAGCTGCTGCACACCTACCCAAGAACTGGGAGGAGGTGTGTGAGTGTGCTTTTTTTCGTCTTGTTCATGTAGTAAAAGAGTTTGATATCCCCTCATTGGTGAGTGCTTCAGTACTATGGTTTATTAAGTATATCACTCATTTTCTTTCAAGTTAATTGTTAATATGAATCAAACAGGGGTACTATATATTCCTGGCTATAAGTACACCTATGAAAAGAAAGGTTTGAAGCAGGTAAACGTCATAGCTAAGGATGAGAAGCAAGGATACACACTTTGTGTATCTAGTACTGCTGATAGCAAACTACTGCTATTCTAGCAAGTCTATGGTGGTAAAACTGACCAGAGCCTCCTAGAAAAGAACTCTACAAATATGGAAGAGGCTCTCAGTGCTGGAATTCAATTTACAGTGGTAGCAAGTGTAAACTAGTGTGATAGTCACTTCAGCACTCAGAAAACAATGAAAGAAGTGTGTACATGTGTTGTAAATTGTTGTTCTTAAACTAAATACCTCTTACAGTTCATGAAGAACATTTACAAGCCTCACTATAAGAGAGTCTTGGAAGCAAATCTATACCTGCTAAGGGACCAGTGTGCTGTCCTTTACTTGGACTGCTATCTAGTACATACGAGTACTGATTTCTTGGATTTCTTACAATCAGAATACCTGTATATCATCCCTTTATTTGTCCCTGCAAACTGTAAGTGTGCAAATACATTTCTCAATGACATTGGAGCTGAACTTCTGTATGGTGAAGGCACTCCTGTATTCCAACCAGCAGACATTGGTCTGTAGTGCATCCTCAAACACCAATTGAAACAACATGCACTTCAAGGAATGATCCAGCAATACTACAGCCAGATAGCAAAGGGCATCCCTCTTGAACAAGTAGAAATATTAGACAAGATCAAAGTACTATGCAATGCTACAGTATTGGCTGTATTGAGTGCATGGAACTTCATGAATACACCAAAGGGGCATGAAATCATTAGAATGGTAAGAATCTTTGATTTTGTTCAGTATATTGTCTTCTAACTTTCATTTATATATTACTCAGGCCTGGAGGAAATGTGTTGTTAAGGAATGGAACTTATCTGGCTCTATGCTTTCAGACCTCAAAGTAAGAGCAGCATTGTGCAATTATATTACTCAGGACAAAACTCTACAAGACAAGATTTTTAATAGGACTGGGCAGGAATTTCTGATTATTATTGATAGTACTGAAGACAGTAACAAAGAAGATACTAATGATTTATTTGATGATGATACTACAGTACCTCTTGCTTCAATCATTAAGGAGACAGTTGGAGTTGATGTTGGGAAAGAATACGAGTTTATTAATGACTACTATGGAACAATGGATTCTATTGAGTATTCTAACAATCCTGACCATCCAGGCTTTGTCTTGAGTAATCTGGAGGAGAATATATAGTATTACTCAAACGACAGTGTCCTTTAGAACCAGTCTTAGAGGTTTGTGAACTGGTCCTTCTGCTTGTCTATGCAATTTACTCAACAACATTCTGTTGGCAGCTCTTATTATTTAGACACTAGACAGCATACTCAGGCAATTAGACTTAGATTTTTTTTTGTTTTAAATGAAAAATATCATATTTTTTTGTACTATGCTACATAGGTCGAGCACTGGCAACAAGTACTCTGTTACCTGTTACGTTACACTAAATAAGCAACACAACAGGTCTACAGTTACCTGTTACTGTTGCCTACATACAGTCTACTACAGTATGTACTCTAGGATTTTATAGAGGTCTAACAGTAAATATAGTACTGAAGAGCTATAACTTGGATCTTTTAACAGCCACTTTTGATTCAATAGACACTGTAGGATTAGAAGTAAATAAAGTAAGAAAAGTAGAAAAAGTAGAAAAAGTAAATTAACAAAATTATTTATTAAAAAGGAAAAAGTTGAAAACAAAAGTAGATAGTTCTCTTATTTTGTCTGATTCTTTTGATTCTTCTCTTCACACTTTATCTGAGTCTAAATCTGTACAATCTGACCTACTACTTCTACATTCTAAGAACTCAGAACATTTGGAACATTACTAAGCCTTGTTTACTACTTAGTAGTTTGTCTATAGTATTAAGTAGAGATAGTCTTAACTGAGTTCACAGTTGAGGACATGAGTCTGTCCTTGTTGAAAGAGAGAGGTTAATAAGGAAATGTTAGTACATATACTTACTCTCTTAGATAACAAGGTTACACAAGCTGTACATTCCCTTTAGAACAAGTAGTAATTTATTAGAGAACATTATAAACACTAGCTTTAGGTCCCTGTCCTCTTAGCTCCCTTCTCAGGATCCCTCCAGATCTGAACAATAGCTCTAGCAGACAGTGAATGTACTGGTTTGTACATTAATAAGGCCTTTATATAGGAATACTACCTTCCTACTTAATGTGTTCTACTTTCAATCCTAGTATATAATACAGACAGAACCCTGAACCAGAATAGTTAGATTACTAAGTTTGTTCAACTATAGATGACCATTCAGGATTATAAGGAAAGTATTAAGTTTAGAGTTACTAACCTTAGAAAGACAGACATCTTTATTAAATTCAAATAGCTTAAGACTTATAACTCTACTATTAACTAGTTAGAGTAAACACTTACATTTGATTAGTGTCTCAAGTCTTACAGCTATCTTACACTACTGTCCTAAGTGGATACAGATGCTTCTAATATTACTAACAGTTCTAATAAAGGTGACTAGTTGTTCTTCTTTAACTAGGATAGATATATAGACACATATTCTAGTCAGGGTAGAATAGAGTCAATCTGAAGAATGTCTGAGACAGAACCAGTTCAGAACCCTCTTAGAACAACTTTACTCTAGAACACACATAAACTCAGCCTGCCAGATTTTGTCTGAGAGTTTCCTAAAGTCTTTAGTAAAGAGGAATTTGACCAGCTTCCTGAATGTTACTTTTAGAACTATACAATTGAGTTGACTAAGAGTTTCTAACCTAAGGATTATAAGGTCTATCTACTTAACAGAGATAAGTAGGAGGTGCTTGACAAGTTCCTTTAGGAAAATCTTCAGAACAGCTAGATCTGACCCTTAAAGTCCTCTATGACCTCCCCTTTCTTCTTTGTTAAAAAGAAAGATAGGAAGCTCTACCTAGTCTAGGATTATTATTACCTTAATAAAGGTACTGTTAAGAACAAGTACTTACTCCCTCTGATTCAGGAGCTCATTAATAAGACATATACATCCAGGGTTTTTACTAAGTTGAATGTTTAATAAGGATACAATAACATTCAGATTCAAGACAGAGATGAGTAGAAGACTGTGTTTCAAACTAATTACAGACTGTACAAACTGACTATAATGTTCTTTAGACTAACTAACTTGCTTACAATGTTCCAGTCATTTATGAATCACATTCTTACAGATCTGATTGACTCAGAGTATGTTAGTGTGTATCTAGACAACATTCTAATCTTCACTCAGACAGTCAAGTATTGTTACTAACTAATCTGAGCAGTTCTATAGTAGCTCTAAAATAATAAACTGTTTCTCTAAGAAGTAAAGTGTTCTTTTACACAGGAGTCAGTGGATTATCTGAGCTTTATAATTAGTAGAGGAGAGGTCTGTATGGATCCAGCAAAGGTAATTGTAGTTTGGAACTAGTTACAATCTTAGAACCTGAAACAGGTTCAAACATTCCTTAAGTTTACAAACTACTACTAATACTTTATTTAAGGCTTTAGTACTATTACCCAGCCCCTTCACAATCTTACTAGCAAAGATGTTCCTTAGTAATAGAGTAATTAGTAGTAGTCTGTGTTTGAGTCTCTCAAGTAGACTATTACTAGCAAGCTTATATTAGTAGTTCTAACAGTTGTAAACAAGTTCTAAGTTAAAGCTAACTCTTCTGACTTTACAAATAGAGTAGTACTGTCCTAGTTTATTAATAGAAAGTAGTGTCTGATAGTATTCTAATCAGAATCCCTTTCTGTAACAGAACAGAACTACTCTATCTACAATAAGGAACTCCTTACAATTGTCTGTTCCCTAGAGGAGTAGTGTTAATATCTTCTTAGTACTGTACAAAAGTTTGAGATTTAGAGTGATCACCTTAATCTCTAGTACTTCTAAGCACCTCAGAAGCTTAACTACTGTCAGGCCTGCTAGATGTTAGAACTGTAGGACTACAACTTTGTACTGACTCACAAATCTAGAACACAAATGATGAAAGCCAATTTACTCTTAAGACAAGCAGGTTATAAAAGGGGGGAGAATAACAATAAAAATCTTGTTCTCTTAGACAATTCCTGTTTTGTGTCTAAGACAATCTAAGAGATCTGACTTGAATCTAAGAATGTTGACTTTGTTACTTGTATACAGTAAGCTTTAAGACACACACAGGACTAGGTCATAGTAAAGCAGTTAGAGAAGTAGGCTAGGAACTAGGAGGAGGATAAGGATAGACAGGTTTACTAGGAAGGCTGACTGTACATTCTAAAGGATTGAAAGCTGTAGGAGAACATTGTTTAAGCTCATTATAACAATCTGACTGTAGAACATTCTGGCTGACACAAAACACAGGAACTCATTACTCAGAACTACTAGTAGCCAGGAATGTAGAGGGAAATCCTAAAGTACATAACTAGTTATAATATGTACTAACAGACTAAGACCTACTAGACAAGGGTTCAGGCTTCCCTACATCTGTATTAGATCCTAGATCACTCTTAGGAAGAAGTCTTAGTAAACCTGATTAGTAAACTACCTAAGTCTTAGAGTTATAATACTATCTGTATGATTGTTGACTGATTTTCTAAGCAAGTCTATATAGTTCCAACCTGAACAGAACTCACTTCTAAAGGTATAGTACACATTTATCAGGATCATGTCTTCTAGTTGTACAGACTCTCTTGGAAGCTCATTCACAATTACAGACTGTAATTTAAGTCAAAATTCATATAGAACTTGTATACACTTCTTAGAATTCAAGAGAACCCTTCTACTATATATTACTTGTAAACTGATAGTCAAACTGAGTGAGTCAATCAGGAGATTGAACTCTATCTCTAGATGTTCATCAATTATTAGTAGTCAGATTGGTCTGAATAGTTAGCTCTGACAGAATTTGTACATAATAACTAGTAACACTCTACAACAGGATAGTCTCTGTTCTTCCTTAACTATAGAAGACATCTGTATCAGAGGACAGTTCCAAGTTGAAACAATAGTTCTGAATCTGTAACAGACTTTGTAGAACAGATACACAAGACTAGGGAGGACACATAAGCTCTCTTAGAGAAGGTAGTACAAGTTATAAAGCAGAACTATGATTGGAAGAGGTCTATAGCTGAGGATTACCAGTCTGGTAACAAAGTTATACTAGAAGCTACTAATCTGACTACAGATTGCTTAATAAAGAAGTTAGACAACAAGTGCTTCAGACTCTTTATTATTAAAAAGAAGGTTAGTACCTCTATCTACAAACTCTAACTTCTGACAATATAGAAGTACATACACCCTGTGTTTAACAAGGTTCTGTTGTCTTAGTACTATGATCTAGGTTTTCCTTTATAACAAAGACCTCTACTACCTTTATCAGAACTTATTAGTTCCAAACTAGAATACAAAGTAGAGTATGTAGTAAATACTAAGCTAGTGTATAGAAAGCTCAAGTTCCTTGTTTACTAGAAAGGGTACCTAGTTGAAGAACACACTTAGGAACCTGCTAAGAACCTTACTTATACCTCTAAAGTAATCTAAGACTTCTATCAACTTCATCCAAGTACTCTGTACAAACTCAGTCTTACAGATTTCCAAGCCCTACTGTTCTGACCTATGTCTGAACTACTAACTAAGCCTAATGTTCACTAATCAGGACAATTGGTTTTAGAGGGGGGGTAATGTTATAGTTCTCTACTCTTACACCTTTAGTTCTGAGGGTTCTACACCCTTCTGTACCAGAACTCAGGACTTCTGTCCCTTAAGAGTACTGTTTATAAACTATATACAGGCTGACTCTTACTACTACCCCTCCTTACTTTATCATTCTGTTCCTTTGACCACCCCTTCATTCTTTGTTCATTCTATAGTCTCCTACCCTTTGTCCATCCCTTCATTCTTTGTACCTTTATCTTTAACCTTCCTTTCTTTCATTCTTTATAGCTCACCATTCTTAGTAGCTCACTATTCCCTGAGTACTCTTGTGTAGTTTAGTATATATAGGTGTACAAGATCAGACTGGTCCTATAGTCTTGATCTTATCTAATCTAGGTAGTCCTGTACTCTTAGGCTTACTCTATATACTCTACTCTTGTCTCATTCTCTCTCTCTGTCTGTTCCATAAGTTCCAACTATGTTCTGGTGCTTGTGTTCTGTATTTCTGTTGTGTAGGATAGTTGTAGCCTGGGTCCCCTTACTGAGCCTTCAGGTCCTCTCTACACTGTTACTGACAGTAGGGTACTCAAAGCAAATATACTCTCTTTATCCTTGTCTCAAATTAGGGCTGATTCTCCTTTACATTAGCATTTTTGAGCCTTATTCTTTTCTTACAATATGAACATCTGATAGGTATAGGCTTATACAAGACACTTTCTCTAACAAACTTGCTCATAGTATATATTACAGGAAGGGCACAAGTGATGCCATAATAAATGCATATCCAGCATTAAGGTGGTGGTTGTAGGTGATTTTACAGAAATAGTCACAAGTATCATTATGAGATAAGCTAATTAATATTGTATAAAAATCAATTCAGTTCAATAGTCTTCCTGTGTTACATACAGGTACTCAATCCACAACCTGCAGTCTATTTGTTCTGCACTGCCAAGAATGTGTGTGCCTTTGCTTGGATCACCTTCCAAGACTTGCAAGATGAAATATCATTCCACCAGCATGATACCTTAGGAGTTGCTTGGAGTCCTTGAAGCCTAGTTGCTCTGTAATGAGAGTACCAATTGGGAGGTGCAGAAGGTCTGTGAGTGTGAGCTCCTACCTAATTCGTTGAGTTGATATTTCACGCCTATGAGGTATGAATAGACTTACATCACCTGTAAGGTACTTTTGCTTGCTAAGGATACACTCATAACCCTCCAGTTTTTTCTGCCAGTGTAGAGGCGTACTCGGCGGTGTGCTCATTGGAACCTTTAACACCATGCATCCTTCAAATCGTTGAGCGAATGTACGTTTGAGCAAGAACGGGGCATATTATACTCACGGTTTGAAGAACTTTTCTGAAGCCAACCCGACGGCATGTGCATAGAAGTCGTTGAGAATCATTATTCTCAATTGACATCGCTTGTTCAAATAGCACATTAGCCTTCGGCTCTTTTGGGATAAGCTTACTATTTGGGGCGTGTTTCGCAATCAAGTAACGCGCAATTGCGCGGCTTTCGAAGAGTTTGAAGCCGCAGTCCTCGTCCTCGACCTACAGTCATATACAGTTCCATCAGTATCAAACAATAAATATAGCACGGGAGCAAGAGGAGTTGACACACAAGGACGGGAATTTGACCGAAGGCTTGCTTTTGCTCTAAGAAGTCCTTGTTTTTCATATGAGCAAAGTTGACTAGCAGGATCTCGTACGGGACGTTGATCTCTTTCAGCGCAACTGCGACTCCATGAGTACAGACAGAAGGAGAGGCACCGATAAGCTTTACGACCATGTTGTCCAGTCAAGACAGTCGAGAGTCGAAGTCATACTGGATTGCTGATCTTGCGACTTATGAGTTGCTAAAAGGTAGCCCTGGTTCTGCCTTATTATATGCTCACTGCATGTGCATTGACGTTTCTAGACGAGTCCTGCAAGTACCTAAAGTAACCCTAGTATAGTTGTTTCCTCTGCTTTCCTCCCTAACCTGATTATTGCGCGACGCGCTTTCAAATCACTCCCGATTCGGATTCGGTTGGATTTTCCAGAAGCTTTCGTTTTGCACACGTAATCAAGAATGCGGACTGGGGACGGCAAACAAAATAGAATCACGTATATATAACCAATATGAAGCACTTCATACACATGAGTGTTATGATTGTACAAGAATCGAAATTTGGGCAAAGAAATGCTTTTTGCAACACAGCTCTTCTCTCCTGAGACTTGTAAATAAAAGGTCGAAATGCCAAAACTGCATTTCCTTACTATTTACTAGTATGTAATAAAGATAAGCAATAGATGATTGTGTGATTTTTGTGGCATAAATTTGTGCAGGTGCACCGAGATGCTGACGGGGTTTTGTCGGAGATCCAACTACAGTCCGATCAGCGCGTCAGGGTCACATGACACGTTGCACAACTCGGTTCAAAAACTCAAAGGCTTTTGGTACGACACATAAGTTTCACAAAGCTCTTCAGGCTGGTGACCATAGGGCCATAATCTGTCCGGAACAAAACATTATTTCTCAGGCAAGGTTTTCATTACACAGCTTCAGGACTGCAGACCTTGAAATTTGCTCTGCCAGTGCGGGTATTACTAATCAAAAGTGTCCCTTCAATGCTCAATAACTGCAGCATCGAGCGCGTCACTCCAGGTAAACCGTGACGTCGAATGTGTGTAATAGGCTCGTCAAGACCAGTATAGTTCTTATCTCCGGCAGACCATTCTCATCTACACCTCCCTTATTGAGTATTGGACTAGGGGCTTCTCATAAGTCTACCTTACTTAAGCAAGGCACTTTGCATGTCATTTTAGATCTTAAATAATCTTCTTCAGTACAGGTGTCGCGTGGGAAGGTCGCCGGTGATTTCATGGTCCATGTATATCAAACGCACTATGGTACGACGAGATGTGGCGCACGCACATACAATCTACATTACGAGATATTCTGCATACGTAAAAAGTGGTTTTATTTCGACATCAGGTCTAGTCTTCCCTTGCTACAAGTACGTCATTGATTTACTACTTCTTTTGCGCTGCCAAGTATGCCTGCATCTCAGCTTGGACTGCCTTCCAGGTCTCACGAGACGAAATGTCGTTCCACCAACATGCAACGTTAGGAGTCGCCTGGAGTCCCTTGAACCCAATTTGCTCGGTGATGAGGGAACCATACGGGAGGTGTAGAAGGTCTGCAAGCGTGAGATCCTAACCATTTTATTAAGTATATACTCACGCCTGTACGATTAAGCAGACTTACATTACCAGCGAGATACTTCTGTTTGCTAAGGATACGTTCGTATCCCTCTAGCTTCTTCTCCAGCGTGGAGGCGTATTCAGTGGCGCGCTCCTCGGACCCTTGCATACCATGCATTCTTGTATGCAACCAATCAATATATGTTTAAGCGGAAAAGGTGCGTGCGAGTTACTCACGGTTTGAAGACCTTCTCTGCGGCCAACCCGGATGCATACGGATAGAAGTCATTGTTCTCAATTGACATTGCTTGCTCAAACAACGCGTTCGCCTTCGGCTCTTTGGGGATAAGCTTGCTGTTTGGTGCATGTTTCGCAATCAAGTAGCGTGCGATCGCACGGCTTTCGAAGAGCTTGAAGCCATCGTCTTCGACCTATATTACATACGGTTTCAAGGTTTAATCGATACTAGAGCACACGTAATTAACTCACAAGAACAGGAATTTGGCCGAAGGGGTGCTTTTGCTCGATGTATTCGTTGGACTTCATATTGGCAAAATCGACTGGTTCGATCTCGTACGGGACATTGATCTCTTTCAGTGCAACTGTAACTGCGCGGGTGCACGTCGAGACAGGAACACCGACGATCTTTACGGCCATATTATAAAGTCAAGAAAACAGAGACGTGGAAGGAGATTGACGAGTTTGCGACTTGAGGGCTGTTGGAGTGTAGCTCTGGTGCTGGGGCTTCAGCACTTCACCGCTGCCTTATATAATATATACCCTCACTGTATATGCGTTCGACGTTTCTAGACTACTCCTGCGACTACCTAAAATAATTACTGGTCCAGCTACTTAGTACTACTGCGGGATTATTCCCTAATCGGCGTACATGCTTTCAAAGCACTCCCGGTTCGGGTGAGTTATTCCACAGCATTCGGTTCTCACGCATAAGCAAGAATGCGTAATAGGAAAAGCCAAGCTAAGGAATCCGAGTCCGGCCTTGGTAATACAGACGCGTCCATCACGAAAAAGTCTTAACAGTTGTATTAGATTATAACCTAGTATATTTTTTACTTTTTGTAAATTTTGTAAAAGTGATAATAACTTAGATAGTGGTTTTCACAAGTCAATTATAATTTAGTACAAGTAAAGCAAGAATCCAGAATAGTTATTAAAATTACTGATATTAATTATGATTGTACATATTGTCAAGATATACAAGTGATTATAACATACCTCCTGAAATAATAATGTTAGAATATACTTATTAAATTTTAACAGTATAGTATCCTCTTATAATTTATACTAGTCATTACAAGTATCCAAATAGCTTGTTTTGGCTTTACTTACAAATTTGTATTAAATAATTAATAAAATATAATTATATTTGATTATAGAATACAAAAAGATAGTAAATAATACATTATTTCTACAATCCCAATCCCTGCACCACCAGCAGCCTCTGTCTCATTCTTTTGTGAGTGGAGTTTGTGTCAATAAAGGATTAATACATTCTTGGGCTGTTCAATGTAGTCTTTGTTACCAGGCCTTGATTGTTGCTCAGTCCCTACAAGTAGAATCACATACATGTGTGAGTTGAAAGGTTGAGCAGATTGTGAAGGGTGAGGCTCTGTCTGTGAGACAGGTTTAGAGTGATTAGTAAGTGGCAACAAGTAAGAAAAGATGGACACACTGTGACAGTGTGTAGCAAGTGTGAGTAGTGTATACAGATTGAGATACAGAGTGTTGGACAAGCTGATTCAGACTACAGACAAAATCATGTCTGTGTGTGTACAATCTATTGTCTATCTACAGTGTCTAATAGGAGGTGTAGTAAACTGAGTCATTAATTGCAAGGTGTATCTCTAGGACATTCTGGCTTGAAGGGAGAAGGCAATGTACAAGGTGTGGACAGACTCAGCTTAGGAGGGGTGAGTAGTGGCTACTGCTTCTGTTATTTGAAATGGTGTCATAGACAGTACTAGAGAATGTAAAGGCACACAGTGTGAGTCTATCAAGAATGTTAAGTATAGAATAGTAGGTGGGGAAGGAGAGTATGTACAGGGTTGGAGAGAGGATTGTGTGTAAGGATAGGTATACTAGCCTTATGTGAAGATTCTCTCTTTACCAGCACACTCAACTACTGACTGGGATAACCTAGTAATTGAGTGCTGAGAAGGAGAAAGAATCCCCTAACCCTTAGCTCAAAAACCCTTTATATATGTGTATACACATGTAGTAGGATACAGGGTAGTCTAGTAAACAAAAAGGAAAACACTCACAAGCACCTACAACACATGTTGTACAAATGCACAGGTAGTGCAATTGTTACACTTGCCCTCCAGCATTTAGTCCTAAATGCTAAGGGAGTTAGTACCAGAATAAACGAAATAACAACACAAAAACAAAAGAAAACGTTAGTAACTTACTACAAAGTTCAGTACTGCTGTGCTAGGACATTCTCTACAGCCATGGATGTGTCTTTGATTGGTCCTGTAGTGGACTGGACGTGTTCCTGTCCAGCTTGGACATGTTCTATGGTGGAACTGGTGGAACTTGCAGCAGATTGGTTGGAATGGCCATCAGATTGAGTGGAAAGTGGCAGATTTGGCAGTAGAGTAATACCTTGAGTGTCAAATGAGCTCAGAGCACTCATATTAAGTACTGAAGTAAGATTGGTGGACGTTGAGGGCAATTGTGAATTGATCTGAGAATGTTTACAGTTGTGTGAGTAGAATATAACAGTTCCATTGTTGATTTACTCAGCTCTACACTTTGCACCTAAGTAAAACAGTAAGGTATATGTGCTTGTAATAATATAATACAGAATATATGTGCATTTACCTTGGTTCAAAGCCATGTTCTTATAGTATACAAAGTCCTGGGACACTTGCATCATCTTAGCATGTTGAATACAGTCTTAGAACAGTGGTAGCAGGCTCAGTCTTGTATGAGAAGGAACATGGAAGTTATACAAGTGTAATACAATAAGATAATGCTCCAGGAGTTGTATAGTAGGGTTGAGGGAATTGTTGTGGATAGCCCTAGAGAAAGCTGCAATCTCCTTGAGCTCCTCTCAATCGAAAACATAGTCAGTACTTGTACTGTGGTTGTGAGTAACCTAATCCTACATGATTGGTTACACTTGAGGGCCAACTAAGAGTTGTAGAGGAGGATGAGGCATATTTGTGCCTTGTAGAAAAGCAGATGCAAATGTATGAGCAACAGATTCTTGAGTAGTAAACATGATATACACAGTAAAGTGACTATATGTACAGTTTTTAAAGCCTTTGTGTATGTCTACCTGTATGTCCATACTGTAGCATTGTGTTTGAAAGGTTGCCTCATGTTTTACTAGACTGATACTAACCTGAGGGTCATCAGTATTGAGTTTTCCCTTTCCTAGAGTTAGTGTATCAATAGAATCGATTCTAAGTATGTCTAAGTATTCCTTTAATGCCTTAAGGTGTGCAATTTTATCATAGGGTAGCCATGTGTGATCTCTGGACTTCCATAGTACTTTGAACAAAGCAGTAGTCCCTTGTCCTGTGTGAGTTTCAATCAAATCTACTGTCCATTCCTTGTTCTCATTGTTTAATCCAGTAACTTGTCCTACTTCCCTTCCAGGGAATAATCTATCATTGTTTGGAACATGTATTGAAGAGTTCTGATTTTAGTTACTATCAGATCTTCTTGATTTTATTAATTCTTTGGATTACATAATCACTTTCTTCATGTAGTTAGTTCTTTCCTATTTGGAATGGAAAGGGGAGTTTTGACTAGAGCCCACAACAACACTAGAGGGAACAAGCCCACCAAAACCTTGCCTCTCATTTTGGAGCCTACTGTGAGGGGTGGTGCCTCTGTTCTAAAGTGTCTGGGTTGTTTTTGTCTTGATCTTAGCCTTGAGGGCCTTGCCTAGCTTGTTTTGAATCAAACCAACTGTTTTGACACACAAGAAGCACAATGATGTGGCTACTGAGAAGAGGATCAAGAGAAGCACCATACTTCAACAGTAGCAAGCTTGAGGAACTTCTGCAGTTCTTTGAAGACATTGAGATGTTAGCTGCCAACTTTCAGAAGGACACCAAGTGGATGTGCAAGCAAGTGACATACTATGTAGTAACAAGCTGTAGCAGTTTGTAGGCTACTGTGCCCAAGTTGAAGAAGAAAGGAGTGTGCAATTGGAGCATTGTGAAAGAGGAGATCAGAAAGCTCTATCCAGAGCTGATTGATGGTCAATGCTACACAAGAGCCAATATTACACAACTAGTCAATGTGCAGAGTGAGAAGGAAATGACAGTACAGACAGAGTTTGGCTGCTACTGTTACAAGTTCCAGGTGCAAGCAGAGTACTTGAAGGAGCAAGGGAAGATGTCAGCACACAAGTTAGACTGTGAGTTCTGGAGAGGGATCAGAGGGATGCTGAGGACAAACCTAATGTAACAACTGGAGATTCTCTATGTGGACAAGGATGCAAGCAAGCTGTTCAAATTCACTAATGTAGTCAGGCTAGCAGACCATGTTCTTCTAGCAGGGCAGACAGAGGCAGGCCAAGACTAGACAGTAATGTTGCTAAAGGAGAAGCCAGAGAAAGAAGCAGGAGACAAGTATGCAAAGATTGTGAGGAAGCTTGAAGAGTTACAAGCCTAGGTCAACAAAGCAAGCAAGTCCAGGAAAATGCTGATGAATCAAGCACACAAAACTGACCAATCCACCAATTCTGTGAAATCCAACCTGAAGCACAAGAGGACCTGCAACTTTTGTAGAAAGCAAGAACATTTTGTACATGACTGTAGGACTGTGAGCAAGTACACTCAGAGGGGGAAGTGTATAAGGTTAGGGCAGAAGATTGTGTTAATGAGTGAGGCATTTGTGCCAGCCAGTGTAGAGGGAGCAACATTGAAGGAGCACATAGACTAATACTACAAAGACAAGCCTGTGTTCACAGTAGGCACAATCAATAAAGCAAAAGATAGGTTGAATGTAAGTGAGGGAGAAAAGCACAAAGCTGTTCTTAGAGCAGATTTGGATACAGAGGTGACAAGGTTGGAGGAACACTTGAGGAATGTGAAGAGACAAAGAGAGGAGGCAAGGACCATGAAGGCTAACACAAAGCCAGTCAAAGTCAGACTGAAGCAAAGTGCCAAGTCAAGCAAGATTATTAAGTAGGTCTTAGACCAGATGATGGACAGTGTTGTTACATTGACACACTGTGAGTTGTTTACAATAGCTCTAGAGCTCAAGTGCCAGTATGCAGCTAAGCTTATGAGGATGACTCAGATGCATGACAAAATGCTGAACAAGGCCAGAAGTGGACCTGTGAAGGTAGAGGAGGAAGAGACAAGTGAGGAAGCAAGGACCAACAGTAGAGAAGATCAGCACACAGGTACAAGCATTACATACAAGGACAACAAAGCACAGTCAAGCCCAGCAGCAGAGCTGAGAACAAGCAGATTGTACAGGAAAGTAGTGGATTACATCAGATTGAGTTGGATTTGAGCTGGAGAACAAGAATGAGAGCAGAGCAGAGGAGCAAGTGTGGCAAACAAGGCTGGAAGTGTACCAGTAAGGATGAGGGAGAATAGTACAATGGATGAGCAGCAGAGGCTGTTGCAAAGGGCAGTAGTAAGCCAGATGAACAAGGTCAGAAGTGTATCTGTAAGGATCAAGTGTTAAGACAATGAGAATCAGTCAAGCCTAGCAAGAATACCAAGTATGAGCAGATTACACAGGAGGACGTCAGAAGCTGTCAGATCAGAGTAGTGTTGAGCAAGGGAGTGTTGGATAGGCACCCCAGTCAGTAACAACAAGGCCAGAAGTGTACTAGTCAGGCTAGTAACAGTAAAGCTGAACAATGAATTGGAGACTGAGAGCTTACTAGACTAGGGAGCTGTTATGAATGTGATACACAAAGACGTTTAGAAACACTTGGGAGTACTAAAGGAGCAAGTGCAGACAAACCTCAGGCCAGCAAATGCAGGATCAATTGTGATCAAAGGTGTCATTCTAAGACTCAAGGTGTCAGTAGGTGGAATATTAATAGTGATGCCAGTTCATGTAGTAAAGGACACAATGTTTGACATGATAATTGGGAGGCTGTTCTTTGCATTAACTGAGTGTGAGACAAAGGATTTCAAGGACAGTAATCAGATTTTAACCTTGACAGACCCAGCAGATCAGAACCAGAAGTGTCAGGTTGAGACCTGAGCAGCTGTTGGATGAAACCCACTACTCACTACTACTACCATCTATGTTAGAGTTGGAGAGGATTGGTCTGGCAAGCCTTTGGCCTTGGTACAGGTTACATTCTCTTTACTCTAACATTCCCTTATACCCCTTTCTTTTATGGACACTCATTCTTACTTGAGACTCACACTCTTTGTTTCTTTATCTTACTTTGATTGATACCTTTTATCCTTACCCACACTCCTTATGCTTACTCTTCATTATTGCTTCTTAAAGCAAGTGACTGAGGACAGTCACTATTTAAAGCTTGGGGAGGTGAAGAGTTCTGATTTTAGTTACTATCAGATCTTCTTGATTTTATTAATTCTTTGGATTACATAATCACTTTCTTCATGTAGTTAGTTCTTTCCTATTTGGAATGGAAAGGGGAGTTTTGACCAGAGCCCACAACAACACTAGAGGGAACAAGCCCACCAAAACCTTGCCTCTCAGTATCCTAAGTAG
>NW_006760394.1:1449172-1458268 GCF_000271605.1 Fomitiporia mediterranea MF3/22 | reverse complement strand
TTCGAGCTTTGTGGCTCAGCAGTATCTTGTGTGGTTCTTTTTCTGTGGCCTTTACTATTCCTATCTGTACTACACTTGATAGGGGGTACAGAACTGCAGTAGAATTTCTTTTCCTCACTCTCTTTGCCTTTCACAGTTTCTGATTCGTCTTCACTGTCATCAGAGGCATCTGGAACCATATGTATTACGTCTGGGTTTGGTCTGTTCATTTTAATATTGTGTTTTGTGCTGGGTGTATGTGTTGATCCTTGAACATCAGTATGATGATACATATATGCAAGTATTTTATTCTGTAATGCATCTCCTTGCCCTGCTAGGGTGTTGTATCCATAGTATGTGTCCTTACCTTGATTTTCTATCTTGGGGCAATACGTTTCTTGCTTGAAACAAACTGGTAATTCCTGAGGAGTTCTGAGAGCCTTACTATAGCCTTCATTTCTGAAATTCCATTGTCCTGATTCTGCATTTCGTCTGTGCTCTATCTCCTGAAAATACATTCTTTGTACATTGGAATCTGCTTTGCTGGAACTGTCTAGTTCTACCTGACTGTAATTATGAATGTCTGGAGCTTTTCCTTTATTCACTCTTGTACTTTTCTTATTACTAGGTACAGGTTTACCTGGATCTTTCTTCTAAGGATGTGTACTTTCAAACAGTGGAGCATCTTCTAATCGTTTGAGCATTCCCTTAGTAGCTTCTGGGTGTTGACAATGTACTTTCTGATACATCCATTTAGCTAACTTGTCTCCAGTTAGTTTGGATGGATTGATTGTGTCCAAATCAATGTTTCCTTCATGTTCCTGATACATACCATTGTACTTATGAGTTCTCTTGTTCAATTCCTTGATATCAATTCCTTGATTGAATGGACTGGCTAGCCTACTCATAGCTTTCAGTGTCTCTAGCCTAGGGACGTTTCTGAATGTCTTTCTGGCCTTCTGGAACATTTCCTACTGTAAGGAAAGTGTTGTTCCTTTACTAATACCCTTGTTCTTACTGACAGAATCCTTAATACCAGTTTCCTGAGTGTTTACACTCTCTGTACTACTATTATCTACTTCTGTGAGCCTAGTAAGGTAAGCACTTGCTAGTGTCTGCTCTACAGTACACATCAGTCTAACAATATGCACTAGTACAGGTACATACCTTTGTTCTACATTACTTGTATGTAATAGTTCATCAGGGTGCCTCCAGCCTAGTATAGACAAGGACTTATCACCTGGCAAAGGGTCATCAGATTGCCTCCAGCCTGCAACAGACAAGGACTTATTCTCTAGCATGTTAATAGTGACTTCCAGACTTGGGGGCCCTTCTAGGATTGTCTGCTGAGGCTTGGTGGCTACATTGTGTTCAGTACTTAATGGATAATCTTGTTGTCTGTTGTCTGCATGCTCTGTTAATTTGAAATCTGTAGTGCACACTGTTTTGAATCTCTCTGCATTTGGGGAAAGCTGCTCTTCAGCACTTCCAAATGATGCTTGCCTCTTACAATATTGACAAGGAGGTCTCTCTGTATTGAGGGGAACAATCCGTTTGCATCCCTTGAGTATTCTGAGTATCTTAGTAGCCATAGTGAGAGTATATGCATCTCTAATTTAGATTTGTGAACTACTTACTGATTTCTTTGAATTCAAAGGAGTACTGAGCAATGTGAGGAACATATTAGGGTGATCAAGCCCTCAGTTCTGGTTGTCAAAGCCTAGCAGGTTTATAGAAAGGTGGGTTCAGTCAAAAATGTGTAAGAATAGGTATACTAGCCTTACACAAAGATTCTCTCTTTACCAGCACACTCAACTACTGACTGGGATAACCTAGTAATCAAGCACTGAGAAGGAGAAAGAATCCCCTAACCCTTAGCTTGAAAACCCTTTATATATGTATATACACATGTAGTAGGATACAGGGTAGTCTAGTAAACAAAAAGGAAAACACTCACAAGCACCTACAACACATGTTGTGCAAATGTGCAGGTAGTGTAATTGTTACATTGTGCCTTAAGAGTGATCCAACATGAACATTGTTGTGAGTGTACTTGTATGTGCTTGTCAATTGTTGCTTACACTGTAGAGTGTTAGTAACAGTATAGAGGGGACCTGAAGGCTCAGTAAGGGGACCCAGGCTACAACTATCCTACACAATAGAAATACAGAACACAAGTACTAGAACATAGTTAGAACTTGTAGAACAGACAGAGAGAGAGAGTGAGACAAGAGTAGAGTATATAGAGTGAGTCTAAGAGTACAGGACTATCTAGAGTAGATAAGATTAAGACTATAGGACTAGTCTGATCTTGTATGCCTATATATACTAAACTATACAAGAGTACTCAGAAAGTATAAGCTACTAAGAATGATAAGTTATAAAGAATGAAAGAAAGGAAGGTGAAAGATAAAGATACAAAGAATGAAGGGATGGACAAAGGGTAAGAGACTATAGAATGAACAAAGAATGAAGAGGTGATTAAAGGAATGGAATGATAAAGTAAGAAAGGGTAGTAGTAAGAGTCAGTACACATATAGTTTATAAATAGTGCTCTTAAGGGACAGAAGTCCTGAGTTCTGGTACAGAAGGGTGTAGAACCCTTGGAACTGAAGGTGTAAGAGTAGAGAACTGTAACATTACCCTCCCTTTAAAACCAATTGTCCTAATTGGTGAACATTGGGCTTAGTCAGCAGTTTGAGCATAGGTTAGAATAGTAGGGTTTGGAAATCTGTAAGGCAGAGTTGATACAGAGTACCTGGATAAAGTTGATAGAAGTCTCAGATTGTTTTAGTAGTATGAGTAAGATTCTTAGTAGGTTCCTAAGTGTGTTCCTCAACTAGGTATCCCTTCTAGTAGATAAGAAACTTGAGCTTTCTGTGTACTAGCTTAGTATCTACTACATACTCTACTTTGTATTCTAGTTTAGAACTAATAAGTTCTAGTAGAGGTAGTAGGGGTCTTTGTTGTGAAGGAAAACTAGGATCATAGTACTAAGATAATAGAACCTTATTGAACACTAGGTGTATACACTTCTATGTTGCTGGAAGTTAGAGTTTGTAGACAGAGGTACTAACCTTCTTTTCAATAACAAAGAGTCTGAAGCACTTGTTGTCCAACTTCTTCATTAGGCAATCTGAGGTCAGATTAGTAGCTTCTAGTATAACCTTGTTACTAGACTAGTAATCCTTAGCTACAGACCTCTTCCAATCATAGTTCTACTTTATAACCTATACTACCTTTTCTAAAAGAGCTTATACATCCTCCCTAGTCCTGTACATCTGTTCTACAAAGTCTGTTACAGATTCAGAACTACTGTTCTAGTTAAGAACTGTCCTCTAGTACAGATGTCTTCTATAATTAAGGAAGAACAGGGACTGTCCTATTACAGAGTGTTACTAGTTATTGTGTACAAATTCTGTCAGAGCTAACTATTCAGACTAATCTGATTACTAATGATTGATGAACATTTAGAGGTAGAGCTTGATCTCCTGATTGACTCACTCAGTTTAACTGTCAGTCTGTAGGTAATATATAGTAGAAGGGTTCTCTTGAATTCTAAGAAGTATATACAAGTCCTGTATGAATTTCAACTTGAATTGTAGTCTACAATTGTGAATGAGCTTCTAAGGGAGTCTGTACAACTAGAAAACATAATCCTAATAGATGTACACTATACCTTCAGAAGTGAGTTCTGTTCAGGTTAGAACTGTGTAGACTTGCTTAGAGAATTAGTCAACAATTATACAGATAGTGTTGTAACCCTAAGACTCAGGTAGCTTACTAATCAGGTCTACTAAGACTTCTTCCTAAGAGTGATCTAGGATCTAATACAGATGTAAGGGAGCCCAAACCTTTGTCTGGTAGGCCTTAGTCTGTTAGCACATATTGTAACTAGTTACATACTTTAGGATTTCCCTCTACATTCCTAGCTACTAGTAGTTCCAAGTAATGAGTTCCTGTGTTTTGTGTCAGCCTGAATGTCCTACAGTCAGATTATTATAATAAGCTCAGACAATGTCCTTCTACAGCTTCCAATCCTTCAGAACATACAGTCAGTCTTCCTAGTAAACCTGTCCATCCTTATCCTCCTTCTAATCCCTAGCCTGCTTCTCTAGCTACTTTACTACAACCTGGTCCTACATGTGTCTTAGAGCTTACTGTATACAGGTAATAAAGTTGACATCCTTGGATTTGAGTCAGATCTCTTAGATTGTCTCAGATACAAAACAGGAATTATCTAGGAGAACAAGGTTTTCATTATTATTCTCCCCCCTTTCATAACTTGCTTGTCTTAAGAGTAAATCAGCTTTTGTCATTTGTGTTCCAGGTTTGTAAGTCAGTACAAAGTCATAGTTCTACAGTTCTAACATCTAGTAGACTTAGTAGTAGTTAAGCTTCTGAAGTACTCAGAAGTACTAGAGATTAAGGTGATTACTCTAAATCTCAAACTTCTGTATAGTACTAAGGAGATATTAACACTACTCCTTTAGGGAACAGACAATTGTAAGAAGTTCCTTGTTATAGATAGAGTAGTTCTGTTCTGTTACAGAGAGAGATTCTGATTAGAATGCTATCAGACACTACTTTCTATTAATAAACTGAGACAGTACTACTCTATTTGTAAAGTTAGAAGAGTCAGCTTCAACTCAGAACTTGTCTACAACTGTTAGAACTACTAATATAAGCTTACTAGTAATAGCCTACTTAAGGGACTCAAATACAGACTGCTACTAATCATCCTATTACTAAGGAACATCTTTACTGGTGAGATTGTGAAGGGGCCATATAATGGTACTAAAGTCTTGAATAAAGTATTAGTAGTAGTTTACAAACCTAAGAAACACTTGGACCTGTTTCAGATTCTAAGGTTGTAGCCAGTTCTGAACTACAGTTACCTTTGCTGGATCTATACAGACCTCTCCTCTACCAATCACAAAGCCTAGATAATTCACTAACTCCTGTACAAAAGAGTACTTTACTTCTTAGAGGAACAGTTTATTATTTTAGAGCTATTATAAAACTGCTTGAATTAGTTAGTAATAGTACTTGACTGTCTGAGTAAAGATCAGAATGTTGTCCAGATACACACTAACATGCCTCAAGTCAATCAGATCTACAAGGATGTGATTTATGAATGACTAGAATGTTATAAGCAAGTTAGTTAGTCTGAAGAACATTACAGTCAGTTTGTACAATCTGTGATTAGTTTAGAATACAGTCTTCTACTCATCTCTGTCTCAGATTCAAATATTATTGTATCCCTATCAAACATCTAACTTAGTGAAAACCCTAGATGTATACATCTTATTAATGAGCTCCTAAATTAGGAGGAGCAGGTACTTGTTTTTAATAGTACCCTTATTAAGACAATAATAATCCTAGACTAGGTAGAGCTTCCTATCTTTCTTTTTAATAAAGAAGAAAGGGGAGACTATAAGGGACTTTAAGGGTCAGATCTGACTGTTCTAAAGATTTTCCTAAAGGAACTTGTTAAGCACCTCCTACTTGTCTCTGTTGAGTAGGTAGACCTTATAATCCTTAGGTTGGAAACTCTTAATCAATTCAATTGTATAGTCTTAGAGACAGTATTCAGGAAGCTGGTTGAATTCCTCTTTACTAAAGACTTTAGGGAACTCTCAGACAAAATCTAGCAGGCTAGGTCTATGTGTATTCTAGAGTAGAGTTGTTCTAAGAGGGTTTCAGACTGGTTCTGTCTTAAATATCCTTCAGATTGACTCTATTCCACCTTGACTAGAATATGTGTCCACATATCTATTCTAGTCAAAGAAGAACAACTGGTCATCTTTATTAGAACTGTTAGTAACATTAGAAGTGTTTACATCCACTTAAAACAGTAGTACAAGGTAGCTGTAAGACTTGAGACACTGATTGAACACAAGTGTCTACTCTAACTAGTCAATAGTAGGGTTGTAAGTCTTAAGCTATTTGAATCCAATAAAGATGTCTGTCTTTCTAAGGTTAGTGACTCTAAACTTAATACTTTCCTTATAATCCTGAATGGTCATCTGTAGTTGGACAAACTTAGTGATCCAACTATTCTGGTTTAGGGTTCTATCTGTATTGTATACTAGGATTGGAAGTAGAACACATTGAGTAGGGAGGTGGTGTTCCTATATGAAGGCCTTATTAATGTACAAATTAGTATATCTACTATCTACTAGAGCCATTGTTTAGATCTGGGGGGATCCTAAGAAGAGAGCTAAGAGAACAGAAACCTGGAGCTAGTACCTAGAACATTCTTGGATGAACTACTACTTGTTCTGAAGGGAACATACAGCTTGTACAGCCTTATTGTCTAAGAGGGTAAGTATATACACTAACATTTCCTTATTAACCTCTCTCTTTTGACAAGGATGGACTCATGTCCTCAGCTGTGAACTCAGCTGAGACTATCCCTGCTTGATACTATAGACAAACTACTAAGTAGTAAACAGGGCTGGGTAGTGTTCTGAATGTTCTAAGATCTTAGAATACAGAAGTAGTAGGTCAGATTGTGTGGATTTAGACTTGGATAAAGTGTAAAGAGAAGAATCAAAAGAATCAGAAGAAATAAGAGAACTATCTACTTTTGTTTTCAACTTTTTTCTTTCTAATAAATAATTTTGTTGATTTACTTTTTCTACTTTTTCTACTTTTCTTACTTTATTTACTTCTAATCCTACAGTGTTCATTGAATCAAAAGTGACTATTAAAAAATCTGAGTCATAGCCCTTTAGTGTCACATTCACTGTTGGGCCTTTACAAAATCCTAGAGTATGTAGTTAGGGTCTGAGAGTTCTGAGGTAACTTTCAGATTTGTAGAAAAGGCTCCTTACTATAAATCCTGCTTGTTACTCATTATTACTCTAATAACCTGACAGATATACTGTTACTTCTGTAGGCAGTCCTTAATCTGGTGCTCTAACTTTCTACAGGTAAAGTATACTCCTTACTTTCAGGCTTCTCTAATGTTTATCAGAACAGATTGATTGTGAATTATAGGTAGATTGATTTAAAGGCTCAGAACTGTCAGAGCTGAACACATGTGTGAGTGTTCTATACAGACTTGACACATCTAAGCTACAGCTTGGTTGAAGGAAATGGTGTATGTCTTCTACTCAGTGTAAGTAATTAGTTTTAGTATCATCCTAAGAATCTTATTAACTAGTTCTGGGTGAAGAGCTTTTTCCAGTATTCTAATAAGGACATTATCAAACCTGAGCACAAATCCTGCCTTCTGGGCCAGAATATTAAACTCCTGAAGGAAGGCATTAGTAGAACATTTGCCCTGTCACAGAGACACAAGCTTGTTCTGTACATTACACTTCTTATTCAGATTAATGAAGGAAGTACAGAGCTGCCCTATGAATTCTGAATACAACTCATTGTTCTAAAGTCAGATCAGGCTTCTGATCTAATAGCCTTTGATCCAGTTCTAGGCCCAGGTGGCCATGTTGCCTTCCTTTATGAAGGAGAGGACAAATAGGACATGATTAAGATCTGAGGATAGATTGGTTAAAGTAGTAGCTATATATAGTTCAACTTGGTGCTAGAAGTCCTTAAAGTACTGTTTATTAAAGTCTGAAGGGCAGGCTACATGTACTTTCTTTCTAGAGTGGGTTGTAACTTCTAGAATGATCAGAATAGGTTCTGAAGAGGCTAGAGGCACATAGTTGGCAAAGGCCTCTTAGATAAAGGTTTATATGTATTAAGCTAGGTCTGCTTGTAACTACTAATCTAGCAGGACAGTAGGGGTAGCAGTTAGTATAGAAGGGTCCATGTTTACACTACAAAGGAATCAGCACTAAACTAAAAGGAGTAATGAATAGAATGAAGAGTAGTAAAAGTTTAAAAGGGTTTAGAAAGTTTAAAATTTAAAAATGTAAAAGGGTTAGGACAAAGAAAAGAGATTGACACAATAGCAAGTACTGATGCTTGAAACATAGGAGAGTCATAAGGTAGTAATAAGTAGTCTTGATCTGATGTTAGTAACAGTGTAGAGGGGACCTGAAGGCTTAGTAAGGGGACCCAGGCTATAACTATCCTACACAACAGAAATACAGAATATAAGTACTAGAACATAGTCAGAACTTGTAGAACAGACAGAGAGAGAGAGTGAGACAAGAGTAGAGTATATAGAGTAAGTCTAAGAGTACAGGACTACCTGGAGTAGACAAGATCAAGACTACAGGACTAGTCTGATCTTGTACACCTATATATACTAAACTATATAAGAGTACTCAGAGAGTATGAGCTACTAAGAATAATAAGCCATAAAGAATGAAAGAAAGGAAGGTCAAAGATAAAGGTATAAAGAATGAAGGGATAGACAAAGGGTAAGAGACTATAGAATGAACAAAGAATGAAGGGGTGATTAAAGGAATAGAATGATAAAGTAAGGAAGGGTAGTAGTAAGAGTCAGTACACATATAACTTATAGACAGTACTCCTGAGGGACAGAAGTCCTAAGTTCTAATACAGAAGGGTGTAGAACCCTTAGAACTGAAGGTGCAAGAGTAGAGAACCATAACATAGAGTAGGAAGAAGAACATAAATACATAGAATTATTAAAGAAGTTGTTCAGTATTGGTCAACAATGTGGAAGTGCAAATGTAAATGTAAAAAGGAAGAGGAACATGAAAAAAAGGAGGACAATAAAGGAGAGGCAGAGTAAGAGGCAGAGCAAGGAGTAGAAGGGATGGAAGGGAGACAAAAAGTTAGGAGGAGAGGGATGAGCAGCTATTGTATAGACTATTATAAAGGGACTGACTGCTTACACTTTACACTAAAGGATAGTGTAGCCAGCTGGGTCTTATTGTCACACAATATGAGGCTCAGTACAGGCATTACAACAACAGATTAGAGAGACAAGTGTAGCAATGTTTATTACCTAGGTTATTACAGGCAGAGTGCCTGCTAGAGGATGCTTGTAAGTAAAGGACTGTGCTAGGAGAACAAAAGCAACATTATAGTATTAAGGGCAGAGGGTTGGGAGAGATGGTAGAGGTAGAGGTAAAGAAGTGACAAGGACAAGTGTGTCATTATATGCTCTTGATCTTCAGTTCTTGATTACGTAATCACAGATAATTTATATTATAAAGTATCACATTAAAA
>NW_006760394.1:1443313-1448125 GCF_000271605.1 Fomitiporia mediterranea MF3/22 | reverse complement strand
GACTTTTTCGTGATGTCGGACTGTGTGAGTATCGATTGAAAGGGCGACAATGGTGATGGATTCACACTTTGAGGTGATTATATTTAGACAAGCTTGGTATTTGCGAAGGACAGGATATTTGCATGACAAATCCTTTCATGTCAACATCACCAAATCGAACGCGAAAATGTATTGGAATTTACTGCTAAGACATATATTTTTTACATATTGTGGATCCTTATATTTGCTTAGTAAATATATTGCCTTGTCAGACTCTGCACGTTTTGGTGATGAACTACAAGCCACCGATGCACCGTAGCACCTTCAGTTGCATAGTCTCCTTGCCTAGCGTTGTACTACTTGAGGGTGGCCAGTATTGATAAGATATCGAACCTGGATAGTTTAGATATCACAAAATATGTCACTTCACTTCCTAAAGTAAACTAAAACACCAATTAGCTGAGGCGAAGAAACAGTCGGAGTCTCAACTTGTCTGTCCTAAATTGGTATCACAGGGTCTGCAACTGGCCCCTGATGAGCTGATCTAGCAGTCCGAGTTACAAACAATGGATATCCAGAAAGCCTGCATTATTGCTATCATAATGCAGAACCACAGCACGGGAAACCGCATACGACTGCTTCAGCTTCTGCATCGCGTGGAGAGCATCCATCTCTACTCTCATCCCGGCTTGGACTATTTTCCACGTCTCACGCGATGAGATATCGGACCACCAGCGAGCAGCGTTTGGTGTTGCTGTGAGTCCTACGTATGTGCAGTTATATACTTTTAGTCCTACATGTTCATCTACATACGGTAAAGAAAATATAAAAGGGAAATACTAGATTAAAATAACAAGTTTACATTTAACAAATATGCGTCAAACCTAAAATCAGCTTTAACTGTTGAATTGATAATTTTGTTAACATATGTTTATAACTAATATAAACAAATATATTAAATTCCTAAGAATTCCTTTAACCTCTCCAACATAAAAGAATCATGTGCTTTGTCCATTCGTGCCCACCGCTCTACACCTGGAGCCCACCTTTCATCAATGTTCCAAGATGCTGGATATCTACTCTCCTTGTGTTTGCCAACCCAATCAAAATCGATCAGCATAGCGCCTCCACTTGGTTTGGGGATGATATTTTGGACTTGGAGGTCGCCAAATACGAGGTCTCTGTCGCTAAGCAGCTTGATTGCTCTTTCCACGTCCCTGTAAATCTTCTCACAATCCCGAAACTTCCTTGTAAAGTAGAGTGAGGTGCCTTCAACGTAGTCCATAATGACCATGTACATGCCGCCAACAAGATGAATGCAGCAGTGCAACGTCGGTGCTAATTGCTCTTCAGCAAGCATCTGATGTGCATCCTCATGATAATGCGCAGTGAACTTGACTACAACGTCCACCTCATCGTCAGATCCGTCTCGGCTCATCTTTGCCCGGTAAAGAGCAGATCGCCTCTCTTGTTGTACTTCCTCGTTATCCCCTTCATTCACAAGTTCTCCCATCTGCGATAGCTTGCCAAGATAAGTCAGAGGTGCGATATCTTGACCCTCGGTAGGCAAGGGATTAGGAAACTGGTGTGCAGTAGACACTGTGCGTGGAGCCCACCGAATGTTATGCTCGAGCTTCACGTAGTACTCTCGGAGTTCGGAAGACGCTAGAGACACGGCCATAAAAATGCGACCCAGACGCAAAACCTTTTCAGCTTGCCAAGCATCAAGGTACAATTCCTCAGACAACAATTTGTCGATATAAATTCCATTAGTGAAGATAGCAGTCGATATCTCTAAACGACTACCCATAATACCAAGAAGAACGACTGGGCAGTTCGACCGTTCCACGTATTTTTTGTACTGCAGTATATTTGCGCAACGAAAGATAAGCTTAGCTTAGGATGACATGAATATTCATACTGAAACGGACCTTGTTCTGTGATAAAATTTTGCTATAAGAGATAATTGCCTGAAGAGTTGCGTTGCCTCTGAGACCATCCTCGTTCTTGACTTCCATAACAATACGGACCGCATCGTCCCAAGCGGCATTTGGCTGTGCTGTGCCAGATTCCGTCTTATATCTTGATGATATATTGGTACCAACCAACGTCCCGAAGCGATATCTCAAAGCAAGTTCTCTGTAGTCTTCACTGTCGTATATGTCACAAGATTCGACAATGAACTAGTGACAATTAGAGAGCATATCAGGAGACGGCTCCAGCTCTGCTTGTTTATCAAGGTGCTGCAGGCGGTGTTTAAGCCTGGCGAGGGAATGATTGAATAGTGCGGTTGGTGGTCCATAATTGAAAGCCGGACGATGAATATGCACACCGCGCTTTTCATCGGTACATTGTTTTATTCCATACTCATCGCGGATACCTTGAGACGGGGATGGTAGACGGCGGATTTTGCTAATCTGAGGCATTGTGCGTTCTGATGTATAGCTTTCCAAAACTTGCAAGACGTCAGTTGAATACAGTGTTCGTATAGAGAGCAAAATACGCACCAGAATGGGTCGCAACGATGATGTCTATCTTGTCCTTTTTAGGTGCGGGCCCATTGGCAAAATACTTTGAGAGGTAATAACAAGAGTTCATCCTCTCGCTATCTCGGAGAAGCGACTCCACAGCACGCTCATAGAGTGTCCCGGATGGTCTCAAGTTCAAGTCACGACACTGAATTAACAACGTTAGTCACCAGCACGACGGCAGAGTACCAGGTGGCTGAGAACAACCTTATAAAGATATAGCTCCTCGTTCTCCAGGAGACGCTTGTAATTCTGATTGTTACCAATTGCATCCTCTAGGTCCTGCACATATGCATCCTCGTGTATGAGAAAGGATCGAGGTACCGAGTTGTAATTGTACGGGAAAAAAACCACAAAGCGGTGCTGGTCGGAAGACGTACTGGGGGACATAGCGGATGGGAGACAGCGTGTGTGGTGGCCCAGGGCCAGTCGCGTCGTACTTAACCATATGCGATCACGTGACCGAAACGCATGTTTCGACTAGTACTCTGTAACTTCTGCAGACTGGACTCATACGACCTCCTCACAACATCAAAATGAACCCCTCTTCTCCCCACATGCACGTGCAGTGCGGATGTACGCCGAACTATGTTTATCAAAGAACTCATCCATATCCATACTGGCGTATACATCCTCGGGTACGTCAGTCCCGTCAGCGCCGTCAACAGCAGCGTATAACTCTTTGTCGGTCAGCAAGGCTGGAAGGTGTGCCAGACCTTCCACGCAGAGCCGATTCATTCATCTACGATCGTGCCAGCATTTGCATTCTCAAAGCGGTGTTGCCACATGGGAGTTGGGATCCCACCCTCTTCGTTAATGATAATGAATAAGTCTGGAGAATCAGACCGCCTGACATCCAAGTTCGTGTGCTTATAGTGCGAAAGCAAGTGTTGGCGAGAGACCCTTCGCCGTTGCCGTCAACACAGCAGCAATCTCAAACAGATTCGGTAGCCCCATTGACGATCCCCTCTGCCCGAGATGCGGATTCGAATTGGAAATTGTGGTCTTCGACGAGGACAATGAACCGTTGCTGTCATTGTCGCGCAAATGCCCGAATGGGAAGAGCTTGGCTATCCTCTTCGTCGGTGACTTCCCCGACTCCGGACTCGGGCTGCTGTAGGTAGTGACGGCGGTAGGCGACGTGGATTGGTCATGACCATCACTCGTCTCACACCCAGAGTCAGATCGATCGTTGCTGCCGTGACCTGGCTCTGAACGCGTGCCATTCGCGAGAGGCTGAAGCGCATCAGACAGAGAAGTTGCGTTGATGTCACCATTCTCCCTCGGAATATCCAACTACCCTGCTCTGTAGTAGTCGTCACGCCCATCCTACTTGGTGCGCTACGGTTGCTCCAGGGACTCTCGGAACGCAGCGGGTCACGTGGTGGAACAAGCGTACTCAGGCTGCCAATCGACCGCAGCTCGATGTACGAAGAAGATTCGGTTAAGCTCGATCCCGATCCGGCGTCCAAAGACGAAGAGGTCGTTGTCAACACGGCATTGGTACTCCCGTTCGCAGTCGGCGTCCCTGTTCGTGCTCGTACGAATCGTTCCGCAATCGGCAGGATCATCGGTAGTGGCGGGCAGTGGAAGCGGGGTCTCGGCCTCCTGATCTCTATCCTTGCCTTCTCGGGAAACAGACTGCCCTATCAACCGGAACAACGGCTTCTTCGTCGGTGTATGCGTATTTCGCATCGCCTTCTTCCGGACTCCCCGCCCGGCTCTTCTTCCCTTTTTTCCTTCGTCTTGGCCTTTTTCTTCGTGCGCCCGAGCTTTTCCGTCGCTCCAGAAGAAGCCAAGCTAAGGAGACCGAGTGCGGCCTTGGTAATACAGAGACGTCGGACTATGCGAGTATCGATTGAAAGAGCGATGGCGATGATGGATTCACACTTTGAGATGAATATAATTAGACAAGCTTGGTATTTGCGAAGGACAGGGTATTTGCATGACAAATCCTTTCATGTCAACTACAAGCCACTGTAGCACCCTCTGTCAGCGACAGTATAGAGGGGACCCGAAGGCTCAGCAAGGGGACCCAGGCTACAACTATTCTACACAACAGAAATACAGAATGTGAGTACTAGAACATAGTCAGAACTTGTAGAACAGATGTAGAGAGAGAGTGAGACAAGAGTAGAGTATATAGAGTAAGCCTAAGAGTACAGGACTACCTAGAGTAGACAAGATCAAGACTACAGGACTAGTCTGTGTCAGCAACAGTATAGAGGGGACCTGAAGGCTTAGTAAGGGGACTCAGGCTACAACTATCCTACACAACAGAAATACAGAATGTGAGTACTAGAAT
>NW_006760394.1:1427698-1438496 GCF_000271605.1 Fomitiporia mediterranea MF3/22 | reverse complement strand
ACAGTTTGATTTGTTTTATGTGTAATGTTAGCCTGATGTTTGGTGTGTGCAAGCTTTGTAGCTTCAGTAGGAGGTTTGCAGCATTCCTTAGAGAAATGTCCTGTTTTTCTGTAATTGAAACATTTTGCTTTTGTTGGATTGAACAGATTTGGCAGATTGAATTTCCTCTGCTTATTGGCTTTATACATTGTATTAATGTATGCATTATTCTTTGTCCAATCATTGGAATCTTGTGCTTGTTTAGCACAGTAATTGTTGTAGGTGTTCTACAATGTAAGGATTAGTTGCTTCAGTTCAACTTTCTTATGTTCATTGACTGGTTTGCCTTCGTTTTGGGCATCAGTAGATTGTATTATTGTATTTACTATGTGTGTATATTGCTCAGGAGTGGCAAGCAATATTGCTGCTTTGTATGTAGAGTTGTGTGGTGGATCACTGTTAGCAGACAGAGTTGTGTATGCTTCCTCAAGTCTGTCTAATATATGTCTGAAATGTTTTACATGGTCTCTACAAATAAACAGTACTGATTTGTCAATAGCCTTTTTACATACTGTCTGAGGGTTAAAGCATTCTTCAAGTGCTTTCATTAACTGAGGGATAGACATATTGAAGTACATATAGTTTGCTAATATTGTGTCAGCAATGTTATTAACTATGCATGCATGAATGGCCTTAGCCATCTCCCTCTTAGCTTTGTTCTACAGTTCATCCTTTAGTAAGTGTTTGAAGCACATAGCTGTAACACTAGAAACAATACAGTAGTGCCACATCTTGTAGTTTGCTTCAGTCTTAAGTATTGTAATGTTTTGACCAAAGTATTTAGGTACATTGGCTGGTTTACAGTACATATCTGTATGTGGGGGAACCATGATACAAATGTGTGCAAATGTATGCAAGTAAAGAGTTTAGAGTGTACAGTAGATGTGTGTATACAGGGAGCTCAAGGCTCATAACCTGTTAAGAGGGAGAACTTAAAGGGGGCATGTATAGACAAGGGGTGAGGTGATGATTGACTGCTCAGTGTCTCTTGTCCTTATATTGTATGTATTCTAACTAAGACATTATGAAGTCATTGTCTTGTAGTTTGTCTATTGATAAACTAATCATCTCATAATATCAGCTTTTGTCATTTGTGTTTTAGGTTTGTAGGTTAGTACAAAGTCAAAGTCCTACAGTTCTAACATTTAGCAGGCTTGGTGGCAGTTGAGCTTCTAAGGCACCTGGAAGTACTAGAGGTTAAGGTGATCACTCTAAATCTCAAACTTTTGTATAGTACTGAGGAGATATTAATACTACTCCTCTAGGGAACAGACAATTGTGAGGAGTTCCTTGTTATAGATAGAGTAGTTCTGTTCTGTTGTAGAGAGAGATTCTGATCAGAACACTATCAGACACTACTTTCTGTCAATGAACTAGGACAGTACTACTCTATTTGTAAAGTCAGAAGAGTCAACTTTGACTCAGAACTTGTTTACAACTGTCAGAACTACTAATATAGGCTTACTAGTAATAGCCTGCTTAAGGGATTCAAACACAGACTGTTACTAATCATCCTATTACTAAGGAACATCTTTGCTAGTAAGATTGTGAAGGGGCCAGACAATAGTACTAAAGCCTTAAATAAAGTATTAGTAGTAGTTTGTAAACCTAAGGAACACTTGGACCTGTTTCAGGTTTTAAGGTTGTAGCCAGTTCCAAACTACAGTTACCTTTGCCAGATCCATACAGACCTCTCCTCCACTAATTACAAAGCCTAGATAATCTACTGACTCCTGTACAAAAGAGTACTTTACTTCTTAGAGGAACAGTTTATTATCTTGGAGCTGTTGTAGAACTGCTCAGATTAGTCAGTAATAGTACTTGACTGTCTGAATGAAGATCAGAATGTTGTCCAGATACACACTAACATGCTCTGAGTCAATCAGATCTATAAGGATGTGATTCATAAATGACTAGAACATTGTAAGCAAGTTAGTTAGTCTAAAGAACATTATAGTCAGTTTGTACAATCTGTGATTGGTTTGGAACACAGCTTTCTACTCATCTCTGTCTCAGATCCAAATATTATTGTACCCTCATTAAACATCTAACTTAGTAAAAACCCTGGATGTATGTGTCTTATTAATAAGCTCCTGAATCAGGGGGAGTAGGTACTTGTTTTTGACAGTACCCTTATTAAGACAACAATAATCCTAGACTAGGTAGAGCTTCCTATCTTTCTTTTTGACAAAGAAGAAAGGGGAGGCTATGAGGGACTTTAAGGGTCAGATCCAGCTGTTCTGAAGATTTTCCTAAAGGAACTTGTCAAGCACCTCCTACTTGTCTCTGTTGAGTAGGTAGACCTTACAATCCTTAGATTGGAAACCCTTAGTCAATTCAATTGTATAGTTCTAAGGATAGTATTTAGGAAGCTAGTCAAATTCCTCTTCACTAAAGACTTTAGAGAACTCTCAGATGAAATCTGGCAGGCTGGGTCTACATGTGTTCCAGAGTAGAGTTGTTCTGAGAGGGTTTTAGACTGGTTCTGTCTCAGACATCCTTCAGATTGACTCTGTTCTGCTTTGACTAGAATATGTATCCACATATCTATCCTAATTAAAGAAGAACAACTAGTCACCTTCATTAGAACTGTTAGTAACATTGGAAGTGTTTGTATCTACTCAGAACAGTAGTGTAAGGTAGCTGTAAGACTTAGAACACTGATTGAACACAAGTGTCTACTCTAACTAGTTAATGGTAGGGTTGTGAGCCTTGAGCCATTTGAATCCAATAAAGATGTCTGTCTTTCTAAGGTTAGTGACTCTGAACTCAATACTTTCCTTATAATTCTAAATGGTCATCTGTAGTTGGACAAACTCAGTAATCTGACCATTCTGGTTTAGGGTTCTGTCTACATTGTATACTAGGATCAGAAGTAGAATACATTGAGTAGGGAGGTAGTGTTCCTACACAAAGGCCTTATTAATACACAAACTAGTGTATTTACTGTCTACTAGAGCTGTTGTTTGGATCTAAAAGGATCCTGAGAAGGGAGCTAAGAGGACAGGGACCTAGAGCTAGTGCTCAGAACATTCTTGGATGAACTGCTACTTGTTCTGAAGGGAATGTACAGCTTACACAACCTTGTTGTCTGAGAGAGTGAGTATATGTACTAACATTTCCTTATTAACCTCTCTCTTTCAACAAGGACAGACCTATGTCCTCAGCTGTGAACTCAGCTGAGACTATCCCTACTTAATACTACAGACAAACTACTGAGTAGTAAACAGGGCTGAGTAGTATTCTAAACATTCTAAGATCTTAGAATGTAGAAGTAACAGGTCAGATTGTACAGATTTAGACTTGGATGAAGTGTGAAGAGAAGAATCAAAAGAATCAGAAGAAATAGGAGAACTATCTACTTTTGTTTCCAACTTTTTTCTTTCTAATAAATAATTTTGTTGATTTACTTTTTCTACTTTTTCTACTTTTCTTACTTTATTTACTTCTAATCCTACAGTGTCTATTGAATCAAAAGTAACTATTAAAAAATCTGAGTCATAGCCCTTTAGTACTACATTCACTGTTAGGCCTCCACAAAATCCTAGAGTGTATAGTCAGGGTCTGAGAGTTCTGAGGTGACTTCCAGATTTGTAGAAAAGGCTTCTTACTACAAATCCTGCTTGTTACTCATCATTACTCTAATGACCTGACAGATATACTGTTGTTTCTGTAGGCTGTTATATTATAACACATACTGACAAATGCATGAAAGTAAAATAACAAAGTACTAACACTACTTGTTGGATTACAAATACACAAAAGGAAATCAACAATATACTTTTGTACTTACACTACTTGTCAATTACTTGAAGAAAAACCTTCTAGAATTGAAGAGGAGCAATTGAACAATATACACACTAACAATAAACATTGAGTTCTTAATGCAGACATATTGACTATGTTACTAAGTGAAATCTGTAATGAATCTGACCAATCTGTTGAACACAAAACATGAACCTGACAAATCTGTCAAACACCTTATTAAAGAATATAAATAAAATAATAATTATATATCATATAACCTTTTCAATACTTATAAAAGCTATTCAAACAGATAATTAATAAATAAATAATAATAAAGTCTAGAAATAGTATATATTCCTAAAGCATTCTTTGCAGCAAATGTGCAAACATTCACAACACGAAACTGCATATAAACAAATGAATATTCATGATGCAGAAACGTTGATCTTATTACTAATCCTAAAAACAATAAGTAATAGAAGTTACAGATGGACATAATGGATCACAAAGGTAAATCATTCAGTACAACACAAAATAATGTTGATCAGAACAAATAACAGAACTCAATGTAATGTACAATTGAACTTCAATGTTAAATAAATAATAATTCCACTACAAAACGAATGCTCATACTTGGCAAATAATATTAATATAATAATCTGATTAACTTAACAAAGTTTAATACAAAAATAAATAAAATACAAACAAATATCACATCATATAATGAAATAATTCATTAATCCAGACTATAGCTCATACATAACAGTAATGAATAATGAAAATAATAGTTTGGAACATACATAAAACAATAAATAATATATCCATACAATAATACAATTATAATTGCAATATAATTTGTAACTACAACCAAACAACACACAGATAATAACCATATAAACAAGTATGAAGCACATACATATAATCAAATAAAACTATTAAATTGATTCTTGTACAAACAATTAATTTGCCCTTACTGTATAATTAATACAAGCATGAACAGCATTATAATACTATGAAATACATTGCATACATACTAATAAGTATATCTATACAATGATTCAAATAAAATAAATAAAACTAATATATAAAACATTTTACCTAGCAAACCATTTAACAAATAAAATGTTGAACAAATACTACAATTGTGCATAGCATTATATTAACTAAAGTATGCTAGGAGACAATTATACTAAACATAATCCAATATATCACTTATATGCAGATTGTGTTACAATACACTATTCTTTGCAAAACAAAAAGCAAAGAACAATAGCCATAATACTCATAAATATTCATGACATCACAATCGCAACAATTCAAAATAATATTATAATAAATAATACAAACATACATTAGTAACAATTTACAACAGATAATTATGTTGGCTATTAAAGAAATAATGCAACAGATCACATAGTTACTCAGGATGTGTTAGAATTGATTCATTACAGAACACAATATTAATAAATTACTACATAAACATAAACAATAACACAAAGTGATACAGACAATACATTCATGATACAATACATATACTAACATATATTTGTTACATAGATGTTATATCTGGCTGCAGGCAGCTTACTATGTGTTAAGGTGCATTGTATATAACCTTATTGATCTCAGAATGAAGCAATCTGGTAAAAACAAACAATATTATTAATATTACAACATACAATCAATGTGAAGCTTCAATCCAAAGACACAAACCAGCTATTGCTGAATGTTTAATGTATATACAAATGTACACGAATGCAGACAGTGATGATTAAAGAAGGATATCATTACAACACCAAATATACATTTTACTAGCATGATTCATTAGTTTCACAGTAAAGTAAAAGGAAATTACTAGTAATACTTGAACAAACTTAATAAATAAAACACACACATTACAATCTTACACAGTACTCATGAGATTCTGCAGGTCTCTGAAGCACATATGATATTAATAATAATTTCAAACAATTTATTGTAAAAACAATACTGTCATTCAACAGTAAACTATGAACAAACTTTGAATTAACTCTGAACAATTTCAATCACATTGAACAGTCTACATAACAACAAACAATGACTTAATAATATAATGATGAACAAAGTACAGAACTAATAACATGACAGTAAACGAAAATTTAATAGATATCTAACAACACACAAAGTTAACACACAGTGGACTAAAATATACAATACAAACAACACATTTATATTATACAAATGACATTATTAAATACAATACACGAATGAATATAATACAGACACAATGTACAATGCAGATATAATATTAATAAAACTGTTTAAACAATCTGCAAATCAAACATCTTATAGGTCTGGCCAACTTATAAATGTTTGAAGGGGAGTGGTAGTAGCACTATAACTACCCCTAAAAATAAAAATAAAATAACAACAAATCAAATAAACAAATAATTGCAAAACAAACATATTATTAAACTAATATATGTTTGAAGGGGAGTGTTAACATAGAATGACACATATTAGCAACAGATGTATCTAAGACATAGCTACATATTATATATACCTACTGAATTAACAGACAATGATGCTCACAAAAAAGTGACACCTGTAACAAACAAGAGTAGAGTCTACTAAACCCCCATACTGTGTGATTCCCTCTAAGCATAACCTCTCTCAATATGTACACTTATATATACTAAACTATACAAGAGTACTCAGGGAATATGAGCTACTAAGAATAATAAGCTATAAAGGATGTGTTAGCATTTATTCTGGATAAATGTGTCATATGTCTTAGACATGTCTTCTGAGACATACATCTGAGACACACAATATTAGATAGCATATATAATACTTAATATAAGGACAATGAAGCTCATAGGACACATACAATGGTACATGACACATTACTAACTACACAGTCGACTTGTATCAATGCCTACACACTATGAGCAGAGCCCACTGAACCCCTACTAGTGTGAACTACTCTAAGGGAATCATTGCAACCTCAAAACACTAACAGGTTATGAGCCTTACACTCCCTGCTCATGTCTACATTGTTACTATGCTTTTATCTTACCCTCTACAAACGCAACTCTTCAAAATCATCATCTAAATGATTATGATTTCCCCCTCAGTGGTTATATGCATGACTATATACACTATGATTGTCATCTCAAACACTTTGGTGTACTATACACCATAGTACAAATGATTAGATACACTCAATCATATTATACTTGATAAGTAACATCAAACTACTTCATTTAATGCTGAATCCACTTGATTCTACATGTATGATCTATTCTACTCGTCTACAAACCTTTGGCACTCTCATCTGAGCATACCAAATGCAAATCGTCTTGTCTGGAAGACTACAATTGCTTTATACAATGAGATATGATACAATACTTGTAACCAGAACGTATTATCTACATGGACCTAGACACACCTGTCTGAGCATCCCAAACACGCATTGATTTATTAAACTAACAAGACATGTATCAGATACACAATACAAGACATATATTGGATACAGACAATGTATCGGATGTTTAAGACATACAGACAGATGAACTAGTTGCTTTAAATGCAATGAGTACTCAATAATACTATATCCAAACACTGAATTACTTCATCTTACACCACAGAGACACATTATATTAATAATGTCTCACATAACAAACAAACATTTGATAGTATATCAATAATATAAATGATTAATACTATAAACGAAAGAATAACACTAGCAAAGCATAATAACAATATAAAGAAATATATTACAAATGTATAATCAATCTAATAATGATTAGGCAAACGAATAAAACGAAAACAAGAGTATAAATGCTACTAAAGCATAATAACTCGAATATAAAAACAATTTATACTATCACAAATGAACAATCATGATAAATAACATATATTTACAAAATACAAACATATCACATAGATAAACAAATATACGAACGTACAAAGTAATAATAATGCATTCGAATGTATAAAACTATTAATTGTTGAATAACACAATGTTGTATACAAAATACAATCGAACAAACACATAATAACACATAAAATAAGTAATAAAACATACAAAACAATGTTGTGAACAGTCTAAACATATAATAACAAACATATATACTTATACAAAGTATTACATTAAATTAAAACATAATGCTACAAATGATGAAACAATATAATGATGCATATATGCATAATATCAACACAATATCAATACTATACAGGCAAATACATATCTTATACCTTACACAATTACTATTACAATGTGAAATCGAATGAACAATAGTTACAAATACATTGTAACAATATAATATATCAATAAGATATACATGATAATGAAGTATTAAGTCAATACGATTAATACAATCAGTATAAACAATATAAACAATTAAATATCACTTAAAAACGTGACGAAATACAATAATACAGACACAAAACGAAACAACTAATGCTACAAAACATTAGAGCCTAATATTGGATAGTCTGAAGGGCCATACAACAGAACAAACACTGCTGCCAAGTACACAAAAGACAAACGAACGTTGGAACAAAATCCAAAGAAACAAACATAAGTTTGGAACTCAATCAAACACTTTACAAATGATTAAACACAATGTGTGACAGATTTAATAGATCACTGCAAACAGTAGAAAGATAGAATTCACAAAGAATAAATCTATGATCAATACTTAAAGCATATCATTAGCTATTTGAAGTTCAAACAATATCATAACAGCATATTCTTTATTAACAGCCTTGCTTGAAGCTTGTGCCCATCACAAAAGAATTAAATTAATAAACAGAACAGAAACAAGACACAATAGCTTGAATACTTTTGTCATTAAACAGAAGACAAATGATACTGAGTGAAACAAAATAATGCACTACTCAATGTATGCAAATATAACAAACAAAATACACAAACTTAACATTGCTAAATAATACTATGGATTATAATTATCCAAATAACAAACTATTCAGACATATGCATAATAATCAAACAAAATACACAAGCATACACACAATCTATTTGAGTATAAACTCAAATAACAAAGAGTACAAATGCCATAAAGAATTAATAACAAAATCGGACAAAAATAACGAATAACATTAAAGTTATTGAACAAAACACATTCATGCATTAATACACAATGCTTAAACGAATGATTAAATGACGAAAACACACAAACGAATTAATTACACACACACAAAAGCCAATTGCTCAAAGTAAACCTTCTCAAATTAAAGGGGAGTAATAGTATATATTCACAAACATAAAATTCACAAAACATAAAACATAATGAATAATAGAAACATAGCAAACGATTAAATGATGTGGAAATATTGACTATGTCACTATTTAACCTTGCACATCCTACAAAACATAATTACAAAGTTATTACAACAAATAAGAAGTGAATCTGTTGAATTCAACAATGAAATACTTATACAAGAGACATTTTCTCTGAAATCTTTAATGGTCATACCATACATGGCACCAATTGAATGTATTACAAACAAATATATTACAGAGCATATACCTAAACACAAAGAAGTACACTACATACAAAGATGTTGAGTAGAAAAGCATCTCTGGTACATAATGAACTATACAGAAATATTGAACACAACTATGCTTTCCTCAAATGGAACGTATAATACATTGAAAATAACAATCATGCATCATGCAAAACTTACAACACTTATTCCCTAGCATGCAGGACATAATAGTGAACAAATAATCAACCAAACAAAGT
This sequence comes from Fomitiporia mediterranea MF3/22, assembly GCF_000271605.1. Taxonomy (NCBI): domain Eukaryota; kingdom Fungi; phylum Basidiomycota; class Agaricomycetes; order Hymenochaetales; family Hymenochaetaceae; genus Fomitiporia; species Fomitiporia mediterranea. The sequence continues at coordinate 1,428,960 of NW_006760394.1, read as the reverse complement.
AATATTCAGACAGATAATTAAGAATTAACACAATGTAGCCAAGGAATAGCATATATTCCCAAAGTAATCAATACTAGATGTGTGAAGCACTTGCATAAGTTAATTAAAAGAAGCAACAGATGTAACAGCAATCAAAACGTTAATCCTTTCAAAGCAAACAAGATAATGTTAATCATAATGAACAAAAATGAGCAATACACTCAAAATAAACAAAATAAATTCATATTTCATAACGAACACACACATATATTCAGCAAATAAAGTGAATATAATAATTAAAACAATATCAAACAGAATTTGACACAAAATAAGCAATAAAACAAACGAATATTACAATATATGATGAAAAATAGAACTGTGAAGCACACTACTTCATCTATCTACGAAATAAAAGCAACAAACACATATTATAACTGTGCAGAGCAATATATTAATCAAATAAACATTACACAATGATAATAAAACATTATCACAATGATAAAACAATACAAACATACAAATAACGTTATAGTTTATAAAAGTTGAAGGACACATTAAATGATAACAAACACAATGCACACATATATTGATAATAAATATATCTACTGCAAAATGGCAAAACAATACAAACATATCATATGTTTAAAACATAAATAATGTGCCTAAACAGACTTACAAACAGTCAGATGATAAAACAATACAAATAACAGAAGAATAAAACCTCAATCAACCTTAATATGAAGTGATCTGACATATCATACATGATATTACAAATTGCAAACAATACAATGCTTCAATATAAAGGCATAGAACTACAATTGAATGCTTAAAAAGGTATGAATATGAAACAAAACAAACAAAGATGATACATGATGAATAGAGGACATCATAATAACATCAATAACACATTTTACAAGCATGATTCAACAGTTTCATTGCAAAAGTAAAAGTGGAAAAACTACTAGTAACACAATTCAAATGTGTAAGAATACAAATTAATGTGAACGAATTAATAACACACACATTGTTATTAAATATAGTATTAACTATACAAACGAAACAATACAAACGAAGTACAATTCTAATTACACAATGAGTGTAAGAATATAAAACGAACTACATGTATAATAATACAAATACAAACGAAACGAATAACAGAACAACTGCAGAACAGTACAGTATGAAGAAATTAAACATACTATGACACAAAACAAACAATATGACATGAAAAACAAACAAACAAAGTTATACATATCATATTAAATTGCAACAAGAAAAACTAC
>NW_006760394.1:1423233-1427264 GCF_000271605.1 Fomitiporia mediterranea MF3/22 | reverse complement strand
TATTGATAATAAATATATCTACTGCAAAATGGCAAAACAATACAAACATATCATATGTTTAAAACATAAATAATGTGCCTAAACAGACTTACAAACAGTCAGATGATAAAACAATACAAATAACAGAAGAATAAAACCTCAATCAACCTTAATATGAAGTGATCTGACATATCATACATGATATTACAAATTGCAAACAATACAATGCTTCAATATAAAGGCATAGAACTACAATTGAATGCTTAAAAAGGTATGAATATGAAACAAAACAAACAAAGATGATACATGATGAATAGAGGACATCATAATAACATCAATAACACATTTTACAAGCATGATTCAACAGTTTCATTGCAAAAGTAAAAGTGGAAAAACTACTAGTAACACAATTCAAATGTGTAAGAATACAAATTAATGTGAACGAATTAATAACACACACATTGTTATTAAATATAGTATTAACTATACAAACGAAACAATACAAACGAAGTACAATTCTAATTACACAATGAGTGTAAGAATATAAAACGAACTACATGTATAATAATACAAATACAAACGAAACGAATAACAGAACAACTGCAGAACAGTACAGTATGAAGAAATAAACATACTATGACACAAAACAAACAATATGACATGAAAAACAAACAAAACAAAGTTATAACATATCATATTAAATTGCAAACAAGAAAACTACTATCATACAAATGATAAAACATTATAGTGACGACTATAACATTAATAATATTAAAACTATGAACGAATGAATGCTAAAGAGATCCTGCAACTCTCTTAGCAATCATAATTGAATTAACAATTGATTTATTACATCAAACGTTATAATAATACATCAGACAAATGCAACACTTACAGTGGACTTAATATACAAAGCAAACAAAACATTTACATTACAGATGTAAATGATATTAGTAAAACAACAAACAAACACTTATCAAACATTATATTAGCCTGATCAACTAGTATAAGTTTGAAGGGGAGTGTTAGCATTTATTCTGGATAAATGTGTCATATGTCTTAGACATGTCTTCCAAGACATACATCTGAGACACACAATATTAGATAGCATATATAATACTTAATATAAGGACAATGAAGCTCATAGGACACATACAACAGTACACAACACATTACCAACTATACAGTCAACTTGTATTGATGCCTACACACCATGAGCAGAGCCCACTGAACCCCTACTAGTGTGAACTACTCTAAGGGAATCATTGCAACCTCAAAACACTAACAGGATGAAAGAAAGGAAGGTTAAAGATAAAGGTACAAAGAATAAAGGGATAGACAAAGGGTAAGAGACTATAGAATGAACAAGGAATGAAAGAGTAGTCAAAGGAACAGAATAATAAAGTAAGGAAGGGTAATAGTAAGAGTCAGTCTGTATATAGTCTATAGACAGTACTCTTAAAGGACAGAAGTCCTAAGTTCTAGTATAGAAGGGTACAGAACCCTTAGAACTAAAGGTATAAGAGTAGAGAACTGTAACATAATACTGTTAAGGAACACTTTGTTCTAGTCTTCTTTCATGATTTCTTTCTTTAAGACTAGAAAGCTTACTATCTTCTAGAATTTACACTAGTACTCTACAAACTCCTCTCAGTTCTGGATTCTAGTAACAGTTTATTGTTAGACTAGGATACAGAGATCATTCTTTACATAATAGTAATTATAGTTAAGAGACAGGTATAATCTGAGAATTACTACTTGAACAGTTTGCTAATCTGAGACACTATTTACAGCTTTAGGAATTAAGGTCTAGATCTTAGAATCAGATTAGTTAGTATAATATTTTACTCTCTAAATAAGCTGTTGATTAGAAAGTTGGAACTCATCTCTAATCATTTCTACTTCTTTAAGGAACTGAGGCAGGTCCTACACATTAGTTCTGTCATAACAGAGAGTATTACAGTTTGTTTAGTATAGAGGCAGGCTAGTCTGTTCTTAGATTGTAACTGGCAGAGTATTCAGAACATTAGTTGTGGCTGACAGAGTACTCAGAATGTTGGTTGAGACTGGCTAGCTACTTAGAGTACTAGCTATGACAGGCAGGCTGCTTGGATTATTCTGTAAGCTCATCTGTTAAGACTAGGAACTTATTAGATTGTTCTGTGTACTTAGAACAGTTGGAACAATTAGAAGTAGTAGAAACACTAGAGTAATTATATAGTCCTCTTCTTAAACAGACAGAACAGGAGACACAGAACAAGTAGAGTTGTGTATAGAGGTTGATAGAAACAAACTAGGGAATGAACTATAAAACATGGATAGTAAAGCTAAGCTGGATTACTTAAGAGGTTGTATAGAAACCTCTTTAGAAACAGGACTGAGTGTGTAGAATACAGGTTATAAGAGGTTGTAATTAACTAAATCTAATTCAGGTCTGGAATCTGATTCTTCTGTGATTGAGTTAGTGTACTCTTAGTAGTACTGTCACCTATTGACTACTCAGCCTACTTAAGACACCTTAAGAAACCCCTCTTACAGTAGGCTCCAAAATGTTGATCTTAAGTACTAGTTGAGATAGAAGAGGTCAGTTGAGTCTGTAAGATACAGACACTGAGAGGGGTCAAGAGTGAGAAGGAATAGGTAGATCTGAGTAGAACATACAAGTTCTGAAGGTGATAATTAACAAGACAAGAGTAGTACAGAACAACAATGTTACACTTTAAAACAAGGTGATACAAGACAAGGTAAGAGGGAACATTTACTAATAAGACTGTCAAACTATACACTAAGAGTTACAGTAGAGAGTAACTTAATTACTAGAAAGTATGAATTATATGAGAGTATTTATAGAAATTATGAGTCCTTTATAGCTACTAGTCTGTTGTAAACAAATCTACTACTGTCTCCTTTATATTAACCTATTCAGGACTCTGAATCTGAGTCCCCTTTGTATTAATCAACTAGCTGTCTGAAGGCTTAGAGTCTTACCTTTGTGAATCAGAACTAGAGTCTAGAACCTAACTAGTCTGAATTGAGCAACTAAGACTATTGTGTAGATAATAATAACATAATTGAAGGATTACTAACATAAGGATAATATAACTTTAATGTGACTGAGCCCTTCCAATCAGAACATATTAGAATGTATACATTGTATGAGTGTAACAGTATTAAGGCTTATAACCTTTTAACAAGTGTAGCAGGAATACCTCTCAGCTCTACTATAACATTAAGCATGTGTCTGCCTTATATACTATAGAGGGGAAGTCTGAGAGTCTGAGACATTTAAAGCACAGTAACACTACATAAGACAATTAGGGTTTCCTAATATAGAATGTAAGGAAAGAGTACAATCTAATATACAGAGATGTTAGACTATGTAAGTACTGATTGAAAGTACAATAGTAATAATGGATTCACACTTTAAGATAAATATAATTAGACAAGCTTAGTATTTGTAAAGGACAGGGTATTTGTATGACAAATCCTTTTATGTTAACTATATACTACTAACACACTGTAGCACCTTCAGTTGTTTAGTCACCTTGCCTAGTAAGTAGTGTACTACTTAAGAGTGGCTAGTATAGTATTAATAAGATATTAAACCTGGATAGATTAGGTATTACAGAGTGTGTTACTTTACTTATCTTAAAGTTAAACTAATACACCTGGTCAGCTAAGGTGATGAAACAGTTAGAGTCTCAACTTGCCTGTAATATGTATCAGTGTTACAGGGTCTGTAACTGACTGATAGACTATAGTCTATAGTAGTCTGAGTTACAAACAATAGATATCTGGAAAGCTGTGTTGTTACTATTGTTAGATATACTTACTTTACTAGTCCTAATCCTTAGGAATAGTAACAGAATAGAGTATAGAGGGTAAGACTTGTAGACTTGTAGAGTGAGAGGGTAGAGGAGTCCTACTTTAGTCAAGCTGCAAGTGTAGCCTAGTAGGTTGGTAGTAGAGTACTTCCAAGTACTAGGTAACTTAAGTTGATAAAACTATCTTTGAGGGCCAAACTGGCCTCCTTATATACCTTTGTCTAGAGT
>NW_006760394.1:1400300-1407655 GCF_000271605.1 Fomitiporia mediterranea MF3/22 | reverse complement strand
CGGAACAGTTCATACTCAAAATCTAAATGGGCTACTGGTAACCTTCAACGCGGCAGCAGCCTTTTCATCGGGGGCCGTCCAGCAGCGGGCGCAGCATCGCGAAACTCATTAGGTATCTTCGGGACCTCAGGTATCTCCTCCCGTAACAACTTATCCTGACCATACAGTGCTGCAACCCTCCTAACAAACCCTTCGCGTACTGCAGCGCTCTTTCCTTCGTCCAATACGCTGTACCGTGAATATACGGAAGAAGCTGCGAATGAACGAGAGTCGGAAGAAGAGTCTTCTTCTACGACTGTTTCTAATGTGTTAAGATGTTCGGCAGCTGCTACTTCGGCGTCAGATAGTGTGGTGGAGTAACGGAGACGTTCATCTGTTGCGTCGTCGAAGTCGGTGTTATCGTTGTTGTATCTAGGATCGTAGTCGTCTGCAGGCTCGATAGCTATCTCCGGCGGCAAAATCGCATGAGGACCATTCACATAAAATGTATGACTATTCCGCAGACTAGCCTCGTACGACCTCCTCACAACATCAAAATACACACGTTTCTCCCCACGTGCACGCGCAGCGCGGATATACGCTGAACTATGTTTATCAAAGAACTCGTCCATATCCACAAATGCGTCCTCGGGTACGTCAGCACCGTCAGCGCCGACAGCAGCGTATAGAGCTTTGTATCGTTCGACACGCTCGACGAGTTCTCGGCTGTCTTGCGGTGGGAGGATGGGACGAGTTGGGAAGGGAGACTCTCGTCCACGACGGACTTGACCCATACCCATCCCTGGAGAAGGCGATCGCGAGTATCGACCACCAGGACCGAGAGGAGACGGAGAACGTGAAGCGTAGGCTCGACCGGGTGATAAATAGTTGGTTGTCATCGCGTCCGCGGCGTGAGAAAGGTGCGTCGTTTACTCTGTCTGGTCTTGGAGGAAGGAGGTGGGGATGGCGGTGGGACCTGGTAGTATGCGAGGACACTCGCTCGTGCTGCTCGGAATCCATCACGGCTGGGGCTTGGCGAACCTGCTCGACTTTGGGTAGATGTGAGGTAGAGTACGTCTAAGTTAGCGCGTCGTCGGTCAGCAAGGCTGGAAGGTGCGCCAGACCTTCCATGCAGAGCCGATTCATTCATCTACGATCGTGCCAGCATTTGCATTCTCAAAGCGCTGTTGCCGCATGGGAGTTGGGATCCCATCCTCTTCGTTAATGATTATGAACGACTCGGGTGAATCAGACTGTCTCACATCCAAGTTCGCGTGTTTATGGTTCGGGAGTAAGTGCATCGGCGAGAGACCCTTCGCCGTTGCCGTCAACGCAGCAGCAATCTCAAACGGATTCGGTAGCCCCATTGACGATCCCCTCTGCCCGAGATGCGGATTCGAATTGGAAATTGTGGTCTTCGACGAGAACAATGAACCGTTGCTGTCATTGTCGCGCAAATGCCCGAACGGGAAGAGCTTGGTTATCCTCTTCGTCGGTGACTTCCCCGACTCCGGACTCGGGCTGCTGTAGGTAGTGACGGCGGTAGGCGACGTGGATTGGTCATGACCATCACTCGTCTCTAGGGCTCGGTACCGTACCATATACGGATACGGGCCGTATAATACGACCCTTATACGGATACGGCTCATATAATACGGTGCCGTATTTCTGAACCCAAAAACCTATACAGATACAGTATGGCTGTATACGGAACATATACACCATATACGGATACAGCATAGTTGCTACATTTACCAAGGTGTAGCATGAAATGTAAGGGGCTACATCATTGTGATATTACCTCTTTAGTATAGAAATATTGAATTCTACCTATATTATGCCTTAATCTACATGAAATGTATAAAATTTAACTTATTGACATTTTGTTATGTAATTTAGTCTGTGATATTTGTCATAAAGTCGAGTCATGTAATGTACCTATATATTGGAATATATATCAGATTACACATACTTTTACAATAATAGTACTGAATATATTAGTAAATACTAGTATAAGTGTCTGAACATTGAATACTACTTATTAGAGCTTTAGTATTATGTTTAGAGCAAGAGTTTCTTTTATTTAGTAGCTGTATATTGTATACAAGTATATACAGTCTATATTATACAGACTATATACAGTTACAGCCTGTAAAATATGTACTGTATTTTTGAGTCAAATTTTTTATATGGATACAGTATAGTACTGTATACAAAAATACTGTATCTATATAATACAGTACAGGACCAAGCTCTACTTGTCTCATGGCTAGAGTCAGATCAGTTGTTACTACTATGTCTGAGCTCTGAATACTTGCTACTTGTGAGAAATAAAGTGTATTAGACAGAGAATTTGTATTAATGTTACTGTTCTCCTACAGGCCTTAGAAGATCCAACAACCCTACCTATTAGTAGTTGTTACATGTTAGCATGTTGAGGTCATAATGTTTCCTAAACAATAGGAAATATTCTTCTGTAGGTTTGTGTACTGCTCACAAGGATACTAAGAGTTAGTCACACTAGTAGGGGTTTAGTGGACTCTGCTCATAGTGCATAGGTGTTGATACAAGTCGACTGTGTGGTTTGTAATGAGCTTCATCATCCTTGGATTAAAGTAATATATATACTATCTAATATTGTATGTCTTGGATGTATGTCTTGGAAGACATGTCTCAGCAATAGTGTATATTTGCAAGACGTTTGTGTGATTTGAGACATATGATGCATTTATCCGAAATAAATGTTAACACTCCCCTTCAAACTTATACTAGTTGATCAGACTAATATAATGTTTGATATGTGTTTGTCTGTTGTTTTTACTAATATCATTTACATTTGCAATGTAAATGTTTTGTTGGCTTTGTATATTAAGTCCACTGTAAGTGTTATGTTTGTCCAATGTATTATTATTATGTTTAATGTAATAAATCGATTGTTAATTCAATTATGATTGCTAAGAGAGTTGCAGGATCTCTTTAGCATTCGTTCGTTTGTAGTTTTATTATTATTACTATTATAGTTGTCACTATAATGTTTTATCATTTGTATGATAGTAGTTTTTCTTGTCTGCAATATAATATGATATGATATAACTTTGTTTTGTTTGTTTTTCATGTCATATTGTTTGTTTTGTGTCATAGTATGTTTATTTTATCATACTGTATTGTTCTACAGTTGTTCTGTTATTTGTTCTGTTTGTATTTGTATTATTATATGTGTAGTTTGTTTTGTATTCTTACACTTGATGTGTAATTATCATTGTAATTCGTTTGTATTGTTTTGTTTGTATAGTTAATACTATATTTAATAACAATGTGTGTGTTATTAATTTGTTCTCATTAATTTGTATTTTTGTGCATTTGAATTGTGTTACTAGTAGTTTTCCACTTTTACTTTTACAATGAAACTGTTGAATCATGCCTGTAAAATGTACTGTTGATGTTATTATAATGTCCTCTATTCATCATGTATCATCTTTGTTTGTGTTCGTTTTGTATTCATACCTTTTAAGCATTTAATAGTAGTTCTATGCCTTTATATTGAAGCATTGTATTGTTTGCAATTTGTAATATCATTTATGATATGTCAGATCACTTCATATCAAGGTTGATTGAGGTTTTATTCATTGTAATTTGTTTTATTTTATCATCTGACTGTTTGTAAGTCTGTTTAGGCACATTATTTATGTTTTAAACATATAGTATGTTTGTATTGTTTTGCAATAGATATATTTAATATTGTTATATGTGTGCATTGTGTTCATTATTGTTTAATGTGTCCTTTGACTTTTACAAACTATAATGTTATTTGTATGTTTGTATTGTTTTATCATTGTGATAATGTTTTTATTATTGTTGAGTAATGTTTATTTGATTAATATATTGCTTTACACAATTATAATATGTGTTCATTGTTTTTATTTTGTAGATAGATGAAATAGTATGTTTCACAGTTCTATTTTTCATTGTATATTGTAATATTCATTCGTTTATTGTTTATTTTGTATCAAATTCTGTTTGATATTGTTTTAATTATTATATTCACTTTATTTGCTGAATATATGTGTGTGTTTGTTATGAAATATGAATTTATTTCATTTATTTTGAGTGTATTACTCATTTTTGTTCATTATGATCAACATTATCTTGTTTTATTCAAAAGGATTAACGTTTTGATTGCCATTACGTCTGTTACTTCTTTTAATTTTAGCAAGTGCTTTGTATGTCTAGTATAGATTGCTTTAGGAATATGTGCCATTTCTTGGCTTGCCTGGATTATTTCCCAGTTATATGTCTGAATATTATTTTGTTTACTTAGTTATTCGTTCACTATTATGTTCCACATGTTAGGGAATAAGTGTTGGAAGTTTTGCATGATGTGTGATTGTTATTTTCAATGTAACATATGTTCCATTGTGGAAGACATAGTTCTGTTCTATAATTCCATATAGTTTGTTATGTACTAGAGATGCTTTTCTGCTCAACATTGTTGTATGTAGTGTACTTCTCTGTGTTTAGGTATATACTCTATAATATATTCGTTTGTAATACATTCAATAGTGCTCTGTATAGTGTGACCATCAAAGATTTTAGAGAAAGTGTCTCTTTGTATAAGTATATTATTGTCAGATTTGTCAGATTCACTCATCAGATTCAACAGATTTACTTTGAATTCATTGTAATAACTTTATAATTGTGTTTTGTAGGATGTGTAACATTAAATGGTGACATAGTCAATATTTCCACATCATTTAATTGTTTGCTATGTTTCAATCATTCATTTGTTATGTTTTATGTTTTGTGAATATATGCTGTTATTACTCCCCTTCAATTTGAGAAGGTTTGCTTTAAGTAATTGGCTTTCATGTATAATCAATTTGTTTGTACGTTTTCATCATTCTATAATTTGTTTAAGCATTGTATGTGAATGCATGAATGTGTTTTGTTGAATAATTTCAATGTTATTTGTTATCTTTGTCTGATTTAGTTATTATTTCTTTTTGGCATTATACTGATTGTTATTTGAGTTTATACTCAAATAGATTGCATGTATGCTTGTGTATTTTGTTTGATTGTTATACATACGTCCAAATAGTTTGTTACTTGGATAATTATAATCCATTGTATTGTTTAGCAAGGTTAAGTTTGTGTGTTTCGTCCATTATATTTGCATACATTGAGTAGTGCATTATTTTGTTTTGCTCAGTATCATTTGTCTTCTGTTTGATGACAAAAGTATTCAAGCTATTGTGTTTTGTTTCTGTTTCATTTATTAATTTAATTCTTTTGTGATGGGCACAAGCTTCAAGCAAGGCTGTTAATGAAGAATACACTATTATAATATTGTTTGAACTTCAAATAGTTAATAATATCCTTTATGTATTGATCATAGATATATTCTTTGTGAATAAATATCTTTCTACTGTTTGTAGTGATCAATTAAATCTGTCACACATTGTGTTTAATCATTAGTGAAGTGTCTGATTGAGTTCCAAACTTATGTTTGTTTCTTTCGATTTTGTTCCAACATTTGTTTGTCTTTTGTGTACTTGACAGTAGTGTTCTTTCCATTGCTTGGCCCTTTAGACTATCCAATGTTAGGCTCTAATGTTTTGTAGCATTAGTTGTTTTGTTTTGCATCTGTATTATTGTATTTTGTCAAGTTTTTAAGTGATGTTTAATTGTTTATAACATTTTGTATGTTAATGATAGTTTTTTGATGTGTCCAAAATATGTTTATATTGTTTAAACTGTTTGTATTAATTGTATTGACTTAATACTTTGTTATCATGTATGTTATATTGATACATTATATTGTTACAATGTATTTGTAACTATTGTTTGTTCGATTTTCACATTGTAATAGTAATTGTGTAAGGTATAAGATATGTATTCGTCTGTATAGTTTATAATGTCAATATTATACATAGATTGCATTATTATATCATTTCTTTGTTTGTAGCATTATGGTTTAATTTAATTTAATACTTTGTATAAGTATATATGTTTGTTATTATACATTTAGAATGTTTGCAACTTTGTTTCATATGTTTTATTAATTGTTTTTATCATTATTATGTGTTTGTTTGATTGTATTTGTATATAACTTTGCATTATTTAATAAATAATAGTTTTATGCATTCAAATGCATTATTATTACTTTGTATGTTTGTATATTTGTATATCTATACAATATATTTTATTATTTTATTGTATACGTTTGTATATTTATGCAATATATTTGTATATGGTAAATATATGTTATTTATTGTGACTGTGCATTTGTGATAGTATAAATTGTTTTTATATTTGAGTTATTATACTTTAGTTGCATTTATACTCTTGTTTTTGTATTATTTGTTTGTCTAATCATTATTAGATTGATTGTATGTTTGCAATAGTATTTCTTTATATTATTATTATGCTTTGCTAGCATTATTCTTTTGTTTATAGTATTAATCATTTGTATTATTAATATAATATCAAATGTTTGTCCATTATGTGAGATGTTATTATTATAACGTATCTCCATAGCATAAGAAGAAGTAATTCAGCATTTGGATATAGTATTACTGGGTATTCATTGCTTTTAAAGCAACTAATCTGTCCAAAGTTATTTTAATAAATCAATGCATGTTTAGAATGCTCAGACAGGTGTGTCTAGGTCCTTGTAGATAGTATGTTCCAGTTACGAGTATCATAGCATATCTTGTTGTATAAAGTGATTGTAGTCTTCAGGACAAGACAATTTGCATTTAGTATGCTCAGATGGGAGCACTAAAAGGTTTGTAGACAAGTAGAATAGATTGTATGTGTAGAATCAAGTGGATTCAGTATTAAATGAAGTAGTTTGATGTTACTTATTGAGTATATTTTAACAAGCATAGTGGGAGTGCCCTAAGTACTCTCTCTTATTGAGACATCAAGCAAGTATCTACCTTATATACTACATAGTGAAGTCTGATAATCTGAGACATTCTAAGTGTAGTAATTCTACATAAGGTAATTGGGGATTTCCTAATCCAGAGTGCAATCTAATACTCCCCTTCAAGTATTAATTAAGAACTAAGACTGTATGCCTAATAGTTTGTTTAGATGCTTGATCTGCAGGACATGGAGAGCCTTCATAAGGATGTCTGCTAATTGGTTCTGTGATTGAACATAGCATACATTAATGTATTTGTTTTGAATGTAACATTACACAAAGTCTTTTTGTAAATTAAGATGTTTAGTACAAGCATTGTATGTTATTTTGTCAGACTTTACAGTCTTTATTGCACCTTGATTATTACAATAAATTGTAATGGGTGCCAATTCAGTCTGCAGTACTTCTTCAGCAAATCGTTTGAGCCAAATGGCTTCGTTGAGTAGCATAC
>NW_006760394.1:1394359-1398242 GCF_000271605.1 Fomitiporia mediterranea MF3/22 | reverse complement strand
GTGTAGAGTGTTGTATGACAGGTTCTTTATCTTTATTATTGTTATTAGGAAGAGTTTCATTGTTGTTTGATGTATCATTGTTATGATTATTCTCCCCTTCAATCCTAGACATTGGTTTGTCTATGAATTGTATGTTGCACTTGACAGTAATTTTATTATTATAGCACACTAAGTGACCTTTACTGTTGTTATCATAACCTAGCCATTGTGTGTGTTAGCCTCTAGGTTGTAGTTTATGTGTTCGTTCGTTCTGTATGATACAATATGCACTGAATTCTTGTATATTATCTATTTGATAATGTTTGTTATACTGTTTGTAATATAGCATTGTGAAATTAATAGCAACTCTCAGCATTCTGTTATGAATAAACGTTTGATATTGTACTGTATATACCCAGAATTTCATAGGTAATTTTGCTGATAACAGACACGTACATACACTGTTAAAGATAGTCTTATGTATACGTTCTACAACTCTGTTCTACTGTAGTGTATTGTGTACTGTTAATCTACATATTGTTCCTTGACTTTCAATGTATGTAGTAAAGTCTTTACTTAGGAACACTGTATTGTTATTACTTTAGAGAGTTTTAACTCTTATACTGTACTGTGTAAAGAGTTTTGTTGTATGCTTTACATATTCAGTGAAAGCATTGCTTTTATGCTGCATAAGTAGCATAGTTACCCATTGTGTAGCATCATCTATGATGGTAAAAAGATATTTGTACTTGCTGTAAGCTTGTACTGGGGCAGGTCCCCATATATTAATATGGAGATAGTCTCTATAGGATTGTGTAAGAGGTGTTGTTTGTATTTTTGGTATTTCATTACATTGTATGTTTGCTTTGATACAATCTGTACACTGTGCATTTTTATTGTCTGTTATCCTTTAACTTATAATCTCAGGATACTCTCATATGAGTTTGTGTAAGTAATTGAAATTAACATGACCCATTCATTGATGTAAATTAACAATAGTGATTGTGTTAATGGATCGTTTATTATGATGAGAAACTATCATATACAAGTTATTTTGTACATGTATTTCACCAATCTTTGTATGAGCAGGAGAATAAATAATACATTCATTGTTTGTTTTTGTTAAAACATATCCTGCTTTACACAATAGTACTTTACTAACGAGTGTGAAGTTCAGATTGGGATGATAGTATATGTTTTGTAGTAAAATCATATTCACCTTTGTATGCTCATTGGCTTTGTTTTGTAGTTTTACATTAAATGTCATTACTCTACTTTTGCTAAGTGTGAATGACAATTTATTCACAATCATAATGTTTATTAGGGTTGAGTTCTAAACGTTTGTAAGACAGAACAAGTATAGAGTAGTGTGTACATTTGTACCAGAGTCTAATATATCAATACAATGTATTAGTTCAGTATCATTGTAATGTATTGTGTTGATACATACGTTTGGATTGTAATTGAACTCCTCAATGACTTCTTTTGTATCATCAAATGAGTTCATGAAGTCATCTACTTGTATGACACCTTCCTCTTGTACTTTGAATGCTGAAAATACATTGGATTCAGTAGATAGAGCAGATTGAACAGGTAAGCTACTAGAACTTGATACTGAGGCTTCTGTAATTGCAGACTCTAGCATCAGTGTTTCATTAACATCTTCAATGAATACTGTTTCATTATTGTCTCCAATGAATACTACTGTATTAAGTGCAGGTTGAGATAGCATAGTAGTAGTAGTAGAAGTAGTAGCTGTTTGCTTATGCTTTTTCTTTCAAGCTTCTGTTGTTTTGCTTGTTGGAGGATTTCAGCAGTCTTTTGACATATGCCTGTACTTATTACAGTTGTAGCATTTAACTTTATTGTAAGGCTTTGTTTTACCTTTAGCTACACTTTTGCCTTTTGTTTGTAGGCTGTCTTGTTCAGTATCTTGTTTCGTTTGAGAGTACTAAGAATGATACTCAGTATATGTGTTTTGTAATTTGTGTATCAACTTAGCTGGTGTCAGAATGTCTTTCTGAGCTACTGTAACTGTTGGTAGTTGATTATAATAGGTAATCTGCCTGTCTAGCATTGTTGCTACCTATCTATACTCACAAGGAGTAGTAAGATTAATTGCTGAGATGTATGTATTGTTATTGGGGGCTTTATTATGTGTAGACAACTGCCTGTAGATTTGTTCAATGTTGTCTAACGTCTTATCAAACTGTAATACATGCCCTTTTACTGTAAACAACATAGATATGTCTATAGTATGTGTCATTATTGTTTGAACATTGTATTGTTCAGAAAGCACCTTCATGAGACTTCTAACACTCGTATGTATTGTGAAGTTCACATAAATTGTATCAGTTATTGTTTTCATTATACAATGATACAAAACGTTGCCTGTACATATGCTAGCATCATTAGAGGAAGGGGGATTGTGCTCTAGATGATTTAAGAGCATCATGGCAGCAAGTGCACTGTGTATGCACAAGCACCATATCTTGTATCCCTTTGTACCAGCCAACTTTTCTGTTCCCTTAAAGAACTTTGTAATGTCAGAGTCCTTCATTGTAGCATTAACAAAGGTATGTGTCATAGACAACATTGTAATGAGTTTGGGGGGAGAGGGAGGTCTTGGGCTTGGTGGTCTGGCAGGAGGCAAAGGCATTCTGTAAGAGCAAGTGTGTAGGGGTATTCAATGGGCACCAAGGCTCATAACCTTTTAACAAGTGTAGCAAGAGTGCTCCAAGTACTCTCTCTTATTGAGACATCAAGCAAGTATCTACTTTATATACTACATAGTGAAGTCTGATAATCTGAGACATTCCAAGTACAGTAATTCTACATAAGGTAATTAGGGATTTCCTAATCCAGAGCACAATCTAATAGTATAACACAATTGAGTGTATCAAATCATTTGTACTATAGTGTATAGTACACTGAAGCATTCAAGATGACAATCATAGTGTATATAGTCATGCATATAACTACTGAGAGGGAAATCATAATTGTAGAGATGATGATTTCAAAGTATTGCATTTGTAGAGGGTAAGATAAAAGTGTAGTAATGATGTAGATATGAGTAGGGAGTGTAAGGCTCATAACCTGTTAGTGTGTTGAGGTTGCAATGTTTCCTAAACAATAGGAAATATTCTTCCATAAGTTTGCACACTGCTCACAAGAATACTAAGAGTTAGTCACACTAGTAGGAGTTCAGTAGACTCTGCTCATAGTGTGTAGGTATTAATATGAGTTGACTGTGTGGTTTGTAATGAGCTTCATTGTCCTTGGATTAAAGTAATATATATACTATCTAATATTGTATGTCTTGGATGTATGTTTTAGAAGACATGTCTCAGTAATAGTGTATATTTGCAAGACATTTGTGTGATTTGAGACATATGATGCATTTATCCAAAATAAATGTTAACATTACAGCTATCTAACTTAGTGTACTACAGTTGCTCCAGGTACTCTCAGAGTACAGTAGGTTATGTGGTGGAACAAGTATACTCAGACTGTCAACTAAACAGAGGTAAATAGATGAGGAAGACTTGACCAACTTGGTCAAGGTTAAGCTTAAACTAGTATCTAACAACAAGAATGTTGTTATTAATGTGTTAGCAACAGTATAGAGGAGACCCAAAGGCTTAGTAAGGGGACCCAGACTATAACTATCCTACACAACAGAAATACAGAATACAAGTACTAGAATGTAGTCAGAACTTGTAGAACAGACAGAGAGAGTGAGTGAGACAAGAGTAGAGTATATAGAGTGAGCCTAAGAGTACAAGACTACCTAGAGTAGACAAGATCAAGACTACAGGACTAGTCTAATCTTGTATGCCTATATATACTAAACTACACAAGAGTACTCAGAGAGTATGAGCTACTAAGAATGATAAGCTATAAG
>NW_006760394.1:1385182-1394093 GCF_000271605.1 Fomitiporia mediterranea MF3/22 | reverse complement strand
GAAAGAGTGGTCAAAGGAATAGAATGATAAAGTAAGGAGGGGTAGTAGTAAGAGTCAGTACATATATAGTCTATAGATGGCACTCTTAAGAGACAGAAGTCCTAAGTTCTAGTACAGAAGGGTACAGAACCCTCAGAACTGAAAGTACAAGAGTAGAGAATCATAACATTACTCCTCCTCTAAAACTAATCATCCTGATTAGTAAACATTAGGCTTGGTCAGCAGTTCAGACATAGGTTAGAATAGTAGGGTTTGGAAATCTGTAAGGCAGAGTTGATACAGAGCACCTGAATAAAGTTGATAAAAGTCTTAGATTTCCTTAATAGTATGAGTAAGATTCTTAGTAGGTTCCTAAGTGTGTTCTTCAACTGAGTATCCCTTCTAGTAGATAAGAAACTTGAGCTTCCTGTGTACTAGCTTAGTATCTATTACATACTCTACTTTGTATTCTGGTTCAGAACTAATAAGTTCTGGTAGAGGTAGTAAGAGTCTTTATTATGAAGGAAAACCTGAATCATAGTACTAAGACAGTAGAACCTTGTTAAACACTAGGTGTATGTGCTTCTATGTTGCTAGAAGTTAGAGTTTGTAGACAGAGGTGTTAACCTTCTTTTTAATAACAAAGGGTCTAAAGTACTTGTTGTCTAACTTCTTTATTAGGTGATCTGTAGTCAGATTAGTAGCTTCTAGTATAACTTTGTCCCTAAGCTAGTAATCCTTAGTCACAGATCTCTTCCAATTATAGTTCTGCTTCATTACCTATACTACCTTCTCTAAAAGAGTTTGTACATCTTCCCTAGTCTTATACATCTGTTCTACAAAGTCTGTTGTAGATTCAGAACTACTGTTCTGATTCAGAACTGTCCCCTAGTACAGATGTCTCCTATAATTAAGGAAGAACAAGGACTGTCCTGTTGTAGAGTGTTACTAGTTATTGTACACAAATTCTGCCAGAGCTAGCTATTCAGACCAGTCTGACTACTAATAATTAATGAACATCTAAAGATAGAGCTCAATCTTCTGATTAACTTACTTAGTTTAACTATCAGTCTGTAGGTAATATATAGTAGAAAGGTTCCCTTGAATTCTAAGAAGTACATACAAGTCCTATATGAATCTCAACTCAAATTACAGTCTACAATTGTGAATAAGCTTCTGAGGGAGTCTATACAACTAGAAGACATAATCCTAATAGATACACACTATACCTTTAAAAGTGAGTTCTGTTTAGGTTAGAACTGTATAGACTTGCTTAGAGAATTGGTTGACAATTATACAGATAGTATTATAACCTTAAGACTTGAGTAGCTTACTAATCAGGTCTACTAAGACTTCTTTCTAAGAGTGATCTAGAATCTGATACAGATGTAAGAGAGTCTGAACCCTTGTCTGGTAGGCCTTAGTCTATTAGTATGTATTGTAACCAGTCACATACTTTAGGATTTCTCTCTACATTCCTGGCTACTAGTAGTTCTGAGTAATGAGTTCCTGTGTTTTGTGTCAGTCTAAATGTCCTACAGTTAGATTGTTGTAATAAGCTCAGACAATGTCCTCTTACAGCTTCTAATCCTTCAGAATGTACAGTTAGCCTTCCTAGTAAGCTTGTCTATTCTTATCCTCTTTCTAATCCCTAGCCTACTTCTCTAACTACTTTACTACAACCTAGTCCTACATGTGTCTCAGAGCTTACTGTATACAGGTGACAAAGTCAACATTCTCAGATTTGAGTCAGATCTCTTAGATTGTCTTGAACACAAAATGGGAATTGTCTAGGAGAACAAGATTTTCATTATCATTCTCCCTCCTTTCATAACCTACTTGTCTTAAGAGTAAATCAGCTTTTGTCATTTGTGTTCCAGGTTTGTAGGTCAGTACAAAGTTGTAGTCCTACAGTTCTAACATTTAGTAGGCTTAGTAGTAGTTGAGCTTCTAAGACACTTAGAAGTACTAGAGATTAAAGTGATTACTCTAAATCTCAAACTTCTGTACAGTACTAAGAAGATATTAATACTACTCCTCTAGAGAATAGACAATAGTAAGGAGTTCCTTGTCTACTAGAAGGGATACCTAGTTGAAGAATGTACTTAGGAACCTGCTAAGAATCTTACTCATACTACTAAGACAATCTAAGACTTCTATTAACTTTATTTGGGTACTCTGTATCAACTCTATCTTACAGATTTCTAAACCCTACTGTTCTAACCTATGCCTAAAACAAAGGAGAGTTGTAGGGTAGTAATAGGTAGTCTTAATCTGATGTTAGTAACAGTATAGAGGGGACCTGAAGGCTTAGTAAGGGGACCCAGACTACAACTATTCTACATAACAGAAATACAGAACACAAGTACTAGAACATAGTTAGAACTTGTAGAACAGAGAGAGAGAGAGAGTAAGACAAGAGTAGAGTATATAGAGTAAGTCTAAAAGTATAGGACTATCTAGAGTAGACAAGATCAAGACTATAGAACTAGTCTGATCTTATATACTTATATATACTAAACTATACAAGAGTACTCAGAGAGTATAAGCTACTAAGAATAATAAGCTATAAAGAATGAAAGAAAGGAAGGTTAAAGATAAAGGTACAAAGAATAAAGGGATAAACAAAGAGTAAGAGACTATAGAATGAACAAGGAATGAAAGGGTGGTCAAAGGAATAGAATGATAAAGTAAGGAGGGGTAGTAGTAAGAGTCAGTATACATATAGTCTATAGACAGCACCCTTAAGGGACAGAAGTCCTGAGTTCTAGTATAGAAGGGTGTAGAACTCTTAGAACTGAAAGTACAAGAGTAGAGAATTGTAACACAATGTACTATTAGTACTCCTGTTTACAGTCAGTGTCCCTGATTGTACAAAGTGTTCTGTAATTAGTAGGATTGTCAGTAGTAGTAAAGGAGCAGGTAGTAGAGGTAGTGTCTTAGCCTCCTAATCTCTATCCTTACCTTCTTAAGAAACAGACTGTCTATTAGATTATACTCTAGATTAGGAAATCCCTAATTGCCTTATGTAGAGTTACTACACTTGGAATGTCTTAGACTATCAGACTTTACTAAGTAGTATATAAGGCAGACACTCACTTAATGTTTTAATAAGAGAGAGTTTGAGGGTACTCCTACTATACTTATTAAAAGGTTATAAGCCTTAGTACTTATTAAATACTTCTACATACTTGCTCTTACAGAACACTTTTGCCTCCTACTAGTACACCAAGCTCTGGACCTTCCTCTCCCCCCAAACCTATTACAATGTTGTCTATAATACATACCTTTGTTAACACTATAATGAAGGACTCTAATATTATAAAGTTCTTTGAGGGAACAGAAAAGTTAGCTAGTGTAAAGGGATACAAGATATAGTACTTACACATACACAGTACACTTGCTACTATAATGCTCTCAGACCATCTTGAGCACAATCCTCCTTTCTCTAATAATGCTAGTATACATACAGACAACATTTTGTATCATTATATAATAAAAAACAATAACTAATACAATTTATACAAACTTCACAATATATACAAGTGTTAGAAGTCTCATAAAGGTACTTTCTGAACAATACAACATTCAAACAATAATGACACATACTGTAGACATATTTACATTGTTTACAGTAAAAGAGTATGTATTACAGTTTGATAAGATGTTAGACAACATTGAACAAATCTACAGGTAGTTGTCTACACATAATAAAGCCCCTAATAATGATACATACATCTTAGTGATTAACCTTACTACTCCTTGTGAGTACAGATGGGTAGTAATAATGCTAGACAGGCAGATTACCTATTATAATCAACTACTAACAGTTACAGTAGCTCAGAAAGACATTCTGATACTAGCTAAGTTGATACACAAATTGTAAAACACATATACTAAGTATTATTCTCAGTACTCTCAAACAAAACAAGATACTAAACAAGACAGCCTACAAACAAAAGGCAAAAGTGTAGCTAAAGGTAAAACAAAGCCTTATAATAAAGTTAAATGCTACAATTGTAATAAGTACAGGCATATGTCAAAAGACTGCTAAAACCCTCTAACAAGCAAAACAACAGAAGCTTGAAAGAAAAAGCATAGGCAAACAGCTACTGTTTCTACTACTGCTACTATGTTGTCTCAACCTGCACTTAATGTAGCAGTATTCATTAGAGACAATAACAAAACAGTATTCATTAAAGACATTAATAAAACACTAATGCTAGAGTCTGCAATTGTAGAAGCCTTAGTATTAAACTTTAGCAGCTTACCTGTTCAATCTACTCTATCTGCTGAATCTGACATATTCTCAGTATTCAAAGTACAAGAGGATAGTGTCATACAAGTAGACAACTTTATGAACTCATTTGACAATATGAAAGAAGTCATTAAGGAGTTCAAGTACAATCCAAACATATGTATTAATACAATACATTGTAATGATACTGAACTAATACATTGTGTTAATATATTAGACTCTAGTACAAATGTACACACTACTCTATACTTGTTCTGTCTTACAAACATCTAGAACTCAACCCTAATAAATTTTACAATTACAAATAAATTGTTATTCACACTTAGCAAAAGTAGAGTAATGACATTTAACATAAAACTATAAGACAAAGCTGATGAGCATACTAAGGTGAATACAATTTCACTACAAAATGTATACTATTATCCTAATCTGAACTTTACACTTGTTAGTGAAGTGCTATTATACAAAGCAGGATATGTTTTAACAAAAGCAAACAATGAATGTATTATTTATTCTCCTACTCATACAAAGATTAGTGAAATACATGTACAAAATAACTTGTATATGATAGTTTCTCATCATAATAAACAATCTATTAACACAATCACTATTATTGATTTACATTAACAAATAGGTTATGTTAATTTCAATTACTTCTTCAAACTCATACAAGAGTATTCTGAGATTATAAGTCAAAGGATAATAGACAATAAAAATGCACAGTGTACAGATTGTATCAAAGCAAACATACAATACAATGAAAAACTAAAAATACAAACTACACCTCTTACACAATATTATAGAGATTATCTCCACATTGATATTTGGGGACCTGCCTTAGTACAAGCTTACAGAAAGTATGAATATCTTTTTACCATTGTAGACAATGCTACACAATGAGTAACTATGCTACCTATGTAGTATAAAAGTGATGCCTTCACTGAATATGTAAAGCATACAACAAGACTCTTTACACAGTACAGTATAAGAGTTAAAACTCTTTAAAGTGATAATGATACAGTGTTCCTAAGTAAAGACTTCACTACATATATTGAAAGTCAAGGAACAATATGTAGATTAACAGTACATAATACACTGTAGCAGAACAGAGTTACAGAACATATGTATAAGACTATCTTTAACAGTATATATACATGTCTGTTATCAGCAAAGTTACTTATGAAATTCTAGGTATATACAGTACAATATCAAACATTTATTCATAACAGGACACTAAGAGTTACTATTAATTTTGTAACACCATATTGCAAACAGTATAACAAACATTATCAAATAGATAATATACAAGAATTTGGTACATATTGTATTATACAGAACAAACAAACACATAAACTACAACCTAGAGGCTAATACACACAATGGCTAGGTTATAATACTGACAGTAAAGGTCATTTAGTATGCCATTATAATAAAGTTACTATTGAATGCAACATACAACTCATAGACAAACTAATGTCTAGAATTGAAGGGGAGAATAATTATAATAGGGATACATTAAACAATAATAAAACTCTTCCTAATAACAATAATAAAGACAAAGAACCTGTCATACAACACTCTACACAAGAGTAAAGACTGGCTAAACAAACTATAGGTTTAAATTACAAAGATGATATAAACCTAGTTATGTATCTAACAGAATTTAACAAATTCCTCAACAAAATCTATAACAATCCATATATGTATTACAATACTATAACACACATAGACAAAGAACAGTAGATCAAAGCTATGAAGGATGAAATACAGTCACTTTAACAACAAAACGTGTAGATATATACTATCCCCCCTACAAATACAAATATAATTGGAACAAAATTTGTTTATAAAATCAAAAGACTAGCTAATGGCTGAATAGACAAATATAAAGCACAATTTGTAGTGCAAGGATACACTCAAAAGAATGGAATATACTTCTATTCTAACAACTTATTTGCCTCAGTAACAAAACTATCAATAGTACAATTATTGTTATCTTGGGCAGTATTTAAGAACTACAAAATACATTAGATAGATGTCAAATCTGCATATCTTTACAGAGAACTAAATGAAGACAAACTCATTTATGTGAAACTGCTGCCAGGCAAGCTACTTACAGATATTAAACCTGGACAAGCATTACACTTAAATAAAGTGTTATACAGATTGAAACAAGCAGGTAGACAATAGTACAAGAAGATTACTGAACTACTGCTTAAGATTAGATTAGAACAAGCTAATTACAATCACACTGTATTTTATAAGAAACAAAATAATAAAACAATTCTTGTAACATTTATACACATCAACAATATTATGATTATTAGTGAATCTATTACTATAATAACAGTATTTAAACATACATTAAGACAATACATTACATTCACTAACAGTAATGAAATACATTGGTTACTTAGTATTAAAATAAGCTAAGATAGACCTTAACAAACAATTAGCTAATAGCAAAAGTATTATATTGAAAGTATAATCAAGTGTTACCACTTTGAAAACAAAAAGGCACTATGAATGCTTATTACTCCTAGAATAGATCTATCTAACAATACAAACAATACATACAATACAAATGAAAGTAATAATGAAACAACACTATACATGAATATGGTAGGATTGTTAAGATATGTTGCAGATTGTACACAGTCAGACATATTTTATATTACTAAGCAATTAGCATGCTACCTACAAAAGCCCTAAATGTATTACTACAAAGTAGTGAAACATTACTTTACATATTTAAAATATACAATGAATTATGGAACAGTACTAGGGAAGTGCTAAACACTGTTACAAACACATTCTGTTAAGTTCCAGGTTTGCTAACACACACAGAATGCTGACAGGACAAAGGTATCTTTGTTATAGTTAGAAATAAGAACTAGTCTATGTATATGTAAGAACTCACCTTTGTTATAGTCAGGAATAAGAACTGGTGCAACAAAGGTGAAAGATCAAAACTATATATACTAGAAATGAAACAAAGGTGGCTCATACCTAAAGAGGAAAACAATACTAAAGAGAAAAAGAAGAGTGTATGTACTTAAGAATGAAAGGTATGTATTAGATTGCACTCTGGATTAGGAAATCCCCAATTGCCTTATGTAGAATTACTGCACTTGGAATGTCTCGGATTATCAGACTTCACTATGTAGTATATAAGGTAGATACTTGCTTGATGTCTCAATAAGAGAGAGTACTTGGGGCACTCCTACTATGCTTGTTAA
This sequence comes from Fomitiporia mediterranea MF3/22, assembly GCF_000271605.1. Classification (NCBI taxonomy): domain Eukaryota; kingdom Fungi; phylum Basidiomycota; class Agaricomycetes; order Hymenochaetales; family Hymenochaetaceae; genus Fomitiporia; species Fomitiporia mediterranea. The sequence goes on along the minus strand of NW_006760394.1, from coordinate 1,386,617 downwards.
AAGGTTATGAGTCTTGGTGCCCATTGAATGCCCCCACACACTCACTCTTGCAGAATGCCTTCACCTCCTACTAGACCACCAAGCCCAAGACCTCCATCTCCCCCCAAACCCATTACAATGTTGTCTATGATGCATACCTTTGTTAATGTTACAATGAAGGACTCTAATGTTATGAAGTTCTTTGAGGGAACAGAAAAGTTGGCTGGTGCAAAGGGATACAAGATATGGTGCTTGTGCATACACAGTGCACTTGCTGCCATGATGCTCTTAAACCATCTAGAGCACAATCCCCCTTCCTCCAATGATGCTGGCATACATACAGGTAACGTTTTGTATCATTGTATAATGAAAACAATAACTGATACAATTTATACAAACTTCACAACACATACAAGTGTTAGAAGTCTCATGAAGGCACTTTCTGAACAATACAATGTTCAAACAATGATGACACATGCTGTAGACATATCTATGTTGTTTACAGTAAAAGGGCATGTATTACAGTTTGATAAGATGTTAGACAACATTGAACAAATCTACAGACAGTTGTCTGTACATAATAAAGCCCCCAATAACAATACATACATCTTAGCAATTAACCTTGCTACTCCTCATGAGTATAGATGGGTAGCAACAATGCTAGACAGGCAGATTACCTATTATAATCAACTACCAACAGTTACAGCAGCTCAGAAAGACGTTCTGACACTAGCTAAGCTGATACACAAATTACAAAATGCATATACTGAGTATCATTCTTAGTACTCTCAAACGAAACAAGATACTGAACAAGACAGCCTACAAACAAAAGGCAAAAGTGTAGCTAAAGGCAAAACGAAGCCTTACAATAAAGTTAAATGCTACAACTACAATAAGTACAGGCATATGTCAAAAGACTGCTGAAATCCTCCAACAAGCAAAACAATGGAAGCTTGAAAGAAAAAGCATAGGCAAACAGCTACTGCTTCTACTACTACTACTATACTGTCTCAACCTGCACTTAATACAGTAGTATTCATTGGAGACAATAACGAAACAGCATTCATTGAAGATGTTAATGAAACACTAATGCTAGAGTCTGCAATTGTAGAAGCCTCAGTATCAAGTTCTAGCAGCTTACCTGTTCAATCTGCTCTATCTGCTGAATCCAATGTATTTTCAGCATTCAAAGTACAAGAGGAAGGTGTCATGCAAGTAGACAACTTCATGAACTCATTTGACAATGTGAAAGAAGTCATTGAGGAGTTCAATTACAATCCAAACATATGTATCAATACAATACATTGTAATGATACTGAACTAATACATTGTATTAATATATTGGACTCTGGTGCAAATGTACACACTACTCCATACTTGTTCCATCTTACAAACGTTCAGAACTCAACCCTAATAAACGTTACAATTGCAAATAAATCATTATTCACACTTAGCA